>NC_134849.1:4325521-4612262 GCF_965363235.1 Mytilus galloprovincialis
ACTTGTCGTCCCTTGATTTTCGTTGTTCGTTGTTCCTTGATTTACGTTGTTCACGAATATAGTCCCTAGTGTTGAGAGTGGGTTACTTGCCAATATTTTCATACCCCTTCCAAATTTATTTCTCCATGTTTTATGCCTCAAATTGGAAGTAGGGGGTGAAATTACACTGTAAAAAAATTTGGGTCCAGAATTTTAAAGGAAAGTAGTGATTTGGTCCGGCTGAAAATGGTTAAAAATTAGCACTTTGGAAGCTGTCAAAAGATTTCAAGACACCCTCAACAGAAAATTGACCATATTTTGAGTTAGAGCCGATGAAGTTTTATATAATTTTGATATAATTTGTCCCAAAAGTAGTACAACACACTGTAAAAATTTCATTGAGAAAGTGCAGTCGGGATTTTTTTAATTTTCATTTAATATGTTCTAAAAGACATGCACTACGAATTAATTGAGGTCTCGGACCTGATAACTAATTGTACCTCGTGTTAGATTTGCTCTAAATGCTTTGGTTTCAGAGATATAAGCCAAAACCTACAGTTTACCCCTATGTTCTATTTCAAGCCATGGCAGTCATCTTGGTAAGTTGGCTGGGTCATCAAACACATGTTTAAACTAGGCATCCCAATGATGATTGTGACCAAGTTTGGTTAAATTTGGACAAGTAGTTTTAGAAGAGAAGATTTTACGGACGACAGACGACGGATGCCAAGTGATGAGAAAAGCTCACTTGGCCCTACGGGACTTTGTGAGCTAAAAAAATAATGAAGTTGAATCATAATATCTTAAATATGACACAGACATCTTAAAATAATTTAATACGTCGAGAGACCCAAATCACCAAACAGACTGCTGTGGTCACTTTAGTGAACTAGTTTTTGTCCTCTTTGTTTTGGTCCTGCATAAATGTTTTTTTTTTACTGCACGGTATGTTGTTTTACAATCGAAAGAGCTAAGATAGGCTTTTTGTAAGGAAAATGAGAAGAAGTTAGTGATGTTTAACGTTTAACGTTAACACTAAATCCACAGCCTGTAAATCTCATATAGATTCCATAAAGTGGTGGTCAACATGGAGACTTAACTTTGAATAAATAAACCTATGTTTATTTAGTTTTGTGTAGGCCTTGTTTTGATCTGAACAGTTAAGCCCTTTCCAACTGACCACAACATCAAACTGAAAGTCCCTCAACTTGAACCTGTCCAATTAAATTACTAGTACCAGAGCCAACAAAACTTGGCATGTACAAATACACAAATACATTGTACAATAAGAATGACATTTCTTTTTAATATAATTAAAAGTTCATACTTGTAAAGAAAAGACTTCTGCAAACCAAAAAAGTCAAAATAAATTAGTTTATTTTACTCAGTTCACTAGCAGTTTCCCGTAACCATATAGCTATTTCAGCAGATTGGTCGTATTTGTCAACTGGTTCAAAATCTTTATCAAACAGCCCATTGTCTGTTTGTATTGACAGTAAAAATTCACAAATTCTGATAGCCATTTGTTTATATTTGTCGTCTTTTGTTTCGGTTGCAACCAGTGCTGCAGCATATGCTACTTTATGACTGAAACTAAAAGAGAAGATGCTTTCGTGACAAGTCAAAGCAAAGTCTAAGATTTGAACAGCACTGGCAAGAAATCGTGTATCCTGTGTTGCTTGGTACAACTTGGTCATAAAAATACTATGGTAACCAAGAAAGAAATACAGTTGATTGGGACTATCCTTTTTGATCTTATAAAAAGGCTCCATGTTGTCAGGATTAGCTGTGAGCAAGGAACCAGTTTTGGCAGACATGCGTAGCAATAATTCTTTTTCGATGTTAGGCTGTGCTTTAATAAAATAAAGTAATGTTTCTCCGCACTCTTTGGCTGTATTTATATCTGAAATATAAATTTTAAGTTAGTTAATTGATTCAGAAAGATATGTTACTGTGATGTAAAAACATTAGGAATTATGACATAGGAAATGTATGGATTTGATATTTGAACTTTAACAAGTATCTGTAGTGGGTGACATGAACACATGTTTTCATCACCAGTTTTCTGAAGCTTGGTTTGAAATCCGGGCTTATCTTCAAACTTTCCTTTGTAGGTATGTGGGTGGCTGTTGTTGGTATTTGTATTAATCAAAGGTGTTTGCCCATCTTTCTTAATCTTTTAGATTTAAATCTCTGTCTCTTTTCATTTTGTTTTATTTCTAACCAAGAGGTGGAATCTAAATTTTCAATTAGTAGCTCCTCCTGTATCTTTGGTAGCCTAATGCTATATATGATCAAGCGGATATGTTTGGGAAAAAAATAAGTAGCCAAGCTCAGATTTAAGATGTCACATGTTATCATGATTACTGGATCCCTGCATGGTCTTATCCTGTTAACTATAACTCACAGTGATTAAATACAATACTTGTATTAACTTTTAAAAGATGAATATAGATAAAGGTTTAAACTGAGTCTTAGAATTATTATTATTTATAACCTGATCTTACCTCCCATATAAAGTGAAAGTAGACCAAAATGTGATGTAGACAGACAGTCCATAGTAGATTCCTCTGTAATCTCTGTAAACTTTTCTGTGACACAGACTGCTTTCAATTCTGTGTTATAGAAAGACTTGGAAAAATTGTATGCAGGTACTGAAATGTCAAATCTGAAAGGAGAAAAAAAAGCAGTTCATTGTATTATACAATTTGATTTAATAGTGCCAGCAAAAAATACTTAAGGTATTGGTGCTTTAGCTACATGTAAGTTCAATCTTTATCATGTCGAAGACGAATTATTTTTCAGGTTTTTTTTAATGGTACATACAATGTATGTAGGAGGGGGTAAGCCAGTATTATGTTGAAGAAGACTAATGGGGCGACCATTTGATATTCTGGGGGGGGGGGGAGGAGGATTTGTTTTTGATCGGTTATTTATTTTTGTAAACTAAGAGGACAGATTATTCATGTTCTGCACTATTGAAGCAAGATTTTTCATTTTCATTAAACCAAGGGACTGATTATTCATTTTCACAACTATATTTATGATAATTGAAAAACATACAATTTTTAAATGATTTGTGTATTATAAATAATACATGTATAGTCAAGTCATTATGTACCATTTAACATGTTTAATTAGAATTAATCATCATCCTGGGCAGAAATGAATCTTTTATATTCCCAACTGCATATCTAAATGTACACATGTATTGCATACATTCATAGTATTAAAGTTTGGTTGTACATGTAGCTAGACTGTTTTAAAAGTATCGGCAAACATATATCGCCGAGCTGAACGAGGCAAATTTTTTTAAAGGGTTTTTGAGCCACTAAAGGCCCAAGAAGCTATAGAGCAAATGATGCAAAATCATGCTTTCTGCGTGTTCCGAAGACACTTTCTTAATCTGAAAATGCAAGTTTTGTTTTAATAATTTTTTGACAATATTTTGGTCTCAAAGCAAAATGTATAAATTCAAGTTTCTAGGGACAACACCAAAAGACCAATGTGCATGATAAAACAAAAATGGAATTCACATAGTGTGGTTGTTAAACTCATGATCAAATTCATAACAAAATTACTCGATTACAAAATGAATGCAACACTCACAGAATACAGAATGGGAATCAATAAACAAAAGACGCATAAATAAGAAACATTGATCCCAAAAATTCAGGGCTACGTCTGAGGGAAAACAGAACTTGCTTCTTAAAGGCACTCGCCGTGAACACAATTTGATATGGAGATAAGTGTTTGGTTTTGAAATTTCCTACATGAGGCATTTTGCCTCAATGTAGTTACGGCCCTGTTAAAATAAAAGTGAGGTAAGGTTTCCTGAAACAATATACCTCAAGTTAAATGAAACCAATTTTCAGACATTTCATGTATATCTAAATAATATTTATACTTTTATTATTAAAAAAATTGGGAAGTGTTTCCCGATTTTTTGGGGAAAAAGATGAATTTATGAAGAATCTGGTGCCATCTCATACTTTCGATTATACCTGCTGAGTTATTTATTTTCAATACATTGCAAGTCATGTAATTTATTTTCAAACTACTACAGAACAAACCATTTATTTTTGTGATTATCAAGGCTGAGTTATTTATTTTCAAAATCCTCCTGTCCCCCCCCCCCCCCCCGCCAGAATATCAAATGGTCGTCCCCTAATAAGCTCCACTAAAACAGATACAAAGAAACGATTGCAAGAAATTCAGCAAATCAATTATTTTGTTCAGTTATGATGTGACTTTGACCTTTGACCAAGTAATCATAAATTTACTTCTTTACATAAAATACGTTGTCATGCATCAAAGCAGTGGACAGATCTGAGTTTTAATACCAAGTTGTAAAATCTGAACAGAACAAAAACCTGAAACCCAAACCTTACAAAATTGAAAATTGCTGATGTGACCTTTAACTAAGACTAAGTGACATTAAATTTAATAGCACTTCCTCACTCCTATAGTGCTTTAATCAATGAGGCTTGGTACAGATAATTTTAAATCTGAAGTGTGGATTCTTGAAATGTTGATGAACATGATGATTTCCTGATGTCAGGACAGACGCACATCACTTATTATATGTATATGTCCATAAATATAAAACCAAATTCAATACGGTGACCTATAGTTGTTAATTTCTGTGTCATTTTGTCTCTTGTGGAGAATTGTCTCATTGGCAATCATACCACATCTTCGAATTCTTTGTTATATCAACCCAAGCGTAAGGTTTAAAGTAAGTTGGTTGCTGAAAAACAATTTATTGGCATATTGTCTGATAGACACCTATGCATCAATGCTTACCTGCCAGATCTATGTGCTCCCATTGCTATCCAGTTATTCATGTAAATCCAGAAGTGTGACATTGGAAACGATGAACTCTTTCTTTCTCTCCCCGACTTTTCAGGAAATGATACAAAATCACCATCTGTCTGTGAACAAAAATATCAATGTCATAGATTAGGTCATGACTTTTATTATATAGATATAGAAACATTTCAAAACAATGTTTTTGGGCATTGTAGACAGTCAACAGGTATTTTACTTCTGTATTACATTGCATATCACTACAAAATGACTGTTTATTTTCATTGGTTTTCAATATATTTTGATATGTATGAAATATAATTTAAATGCAATTCCTTGCTGAAATGAGTTGGTCCTTAATATATATAGTTCATTGTCTCCTGATTGTTTCCTGGGTTTCATCATTCAGAATCTCACACTGTTCCAGGAGGTAATCATTGGCCATTTGTATCATAAGTACCTGAAGAAAATCTCTCTTTATCCTCTCCATTAACCTTTGACCTTCTACGCTATGTCCACTGATGAGCAAAAGTGTGACAAGTTTGTATTGAGAACACAGGTCACCACTTACATTTTGGTCCAATAAAACACCATCTGGACCAACCTGGCTGGCAAGATAGCTGGCGGCTTGGTCACTGGCGTGCAGAAACTTTTCCGAACTCATGATCAATTTTCTTTTTTTATCTATATAAAATATCTACATATCAATCTTAGGTGTGTACAGAATCAGTTAACTCCAGTGACAAGATGCTTTGCTATAAATTCCCTATTTTATTTGTCATTTGACAATAGACCACTTTCGAGTTCATCCGTCACCGAAAAAAAAACTCGTCAATTAGGCGCGCTTTTGTGACGTCATTTACCAGATAGAAGGGGTCGCCTGTATCCCTGCACTATCAACGTTCATTAAACGTCTAAGTGATCGTCATTGTGCAGGATAAACTAGAAATAATTTTTGTTTCGTAGGTACTTAAGCCCAATTCCCTAATCACAGCAGTGCTGATTGTCAATTATGAGAATTTAGTTTTCAGAATAAATCGTGCAATATAGTATTATAATTTTCCAACCACTCGCTCAACATTGGAATGGAAGTGGCGATGCCCCTAAACGGACGAATGTTCACAAAAACCAGAGTTTTTGACGGAAATGCATCGAACTCGAAAGTTGTCTATTGTGTTACAAACATGTCTTTATTTAGACCTAATTCCAAACTAAGCATGAAGGATGATTCTAAAACATAAATTTAACTTATAAAATTCCCTTTAGATTAATGAGGTTAAAATTATTACTGGTGTACATATGCAGCTCAAGATATATATCTTTTATCATTGCATTGTAGCAGCAATATATGCTCTCAGTGTTTGCTGACATACTATACATTGTTGGCTGCTCTTATGTCGGGTTGTTGTCTCTTTGACCTATTCCCCATTTTCATTCTCAAGTTTATGTATAAAAACTGGGAGCAGTATATCTAACGTTACTATACTTTCCTGACAAAACTGGAAAAGACTAACTTGATAACCTCTGTAATGTGTGAATATGTTTGAAACGTTATATACCTTTGTAAATTTCTTAAAAGAAACCAGTAATTGTTGTAGGATGTTAAAAACTGTCTACTGACTAGGTATAAAAAAAAAAAAAAAAAAATTAACTGCAAATTTAAAAAAAAATAGTGCTTCATATATATGTTTTGGTATTTTGCAAGATACATGGATATGTTATTCTCTTAGAGTTAATTTTTGGTGCTGCTTTTTATAATTTATTTTGCATGCTGCATGCCTTGTTTTATTTGTTATTGCATATGTTTATATATTAGGTGAAAAGCTCATCAGAGCTTATGTTTGTATTGTTTGTCAATATGCCCGCAGCCGAATCCAAATAAAGTTTTACTTACTTACTTACTGCACTTTAGAAGAAGTTCTGTTTTCTTTACGTTGTTCAGTATATTTCCATGCTCCATTTCACATGTTTCAGGTGTATTTAATATATTGCATGCATGTTATTATTGTGTATCTGTAAATTGTATGCATACTTATACCTTGAATATCGATGAAAAGTTCGATTGATCTAATAATATGACATTGTTTTATAAACCATGCCTACTCAAATATAACTGTTATATAAATTTATTTACTTACTTTGTCTCAGTTAGACGAATCCGTGTATACAATAAAAATCAACACCGGTGAAATGGACAATCTCGGAATTACCTTATTTAAAATCTAAACTGATATTTCTTTGTATAAATCTGATATTTAGTTGAAATCTCATATTTTATATTCATGTACCCCACTTATGAAAATTTCTGGATCCGCCACTGAGAAAGGTTTACAGAGGCTGATTTAGGAGGGGAGCAGGGGTTGATTAGTATAGGGAATCACTGAAACATGGCTGAATTAAGAGCGCCCCTCTCATGAATATTTCTGGATTCGCCACTGAGTTTTATAGGTTATAAATTGATATGTATACCCAAACTGGTTTCTGTACTGACTGACCTAAGAGGGGTCCACTCCAGTCACGCATCAGTGATTTCCTATATAGGCAACCAATTTTTTTCCCAAAAAGGGGGGCCCGGGTCCCCTGGGCCCCCCTCTAAATCCGCCTCTGTTTCTATATATTGAATTAATTGATGGTTGAACAGCTTTGAATCCTATCCATTATCATTTATGAAAAGTAGTTCCGCAATTAACCCACCTTATGTAGGGATAAGTATATTCAATTATTTTTTTGTTGCTGAAATATGAAATGAAACTGAGTTTTTAAGTGATTTTGATTTAAACAATAATGTTCGACACTTATCAAAATTAATAGCTGTCATTGAAAAAATGAAGTGTTCTTGAAAAAAAAAACCAAGGATGTCCGTATTTCAATGGAACAATTAAATAAGTATATGATAATGAACTTGAAAGGTCGATAAAGTTTTTGATGAATAAAACTTTCATCACTTATATCAACGATGTGTACCACGTACGTATTCTAAAGGATGAACTTACATGTAGGTCAAGTTTTATTAATTTTTATCAGATGTTCGGACTCATTGTTTTTTTCATACAATTAAAGGTAACGTATTTTGCCCCATAACATCCATTCTTTTTTTTCATATAAGACTCCAATAGCTCATAAAAGGTCATTCACAAAAAAAAAAAAAAAAAAAAAAAAAAAAAAAAAAAAAAAAAAATGAGCAGATTCTAGATTTCTTTTCTGTTGATATGAAACATAAATAATACGAAATGCAAATATAAGGTACAAGTCTGAGTCAGACTTTTCCCGGCATTTTTTAAAAATGTTACATATCTTGAAAAGGAGCTTCATTGCATGTCTTTTATCTTATTTTGCTGCTCTAATAACTTATGCTCCTGGGACTTAAAGTATCAGTTTTAAATTCTAGATTTTGAAAAAAATTTCACCTATTAAGTACATCTATCTTTGACTTCCAATATAGAAGGGACCAACACGATCTAAACAAATCAAACATAATATGAAGCAATCTGCCTGCAGCTTACCTTTTTTTTTCATCAAAAAGGCAAACGTCAATTTAATCATCTCACGTGCTGTAGAAGCGTAGGCTATTTCTGCTCTTTTAGGGTGACTTGTCGTGTAAACGTTGCACAGGCAACAAAAAATAGAGTGATAAGTCGTATTCGACGAAAATTGAACACAGTGTGTCTTTCTATGTTGTGATGTTACACTATTGTTTAGATAAGGGTGAAGGTTGATACTGTACCTATTAAAACGTTTAAAACGGCTGCATTTGTCCTAAGTCAGAAATATGATGTTCAGTAGTTTTGATTCGTTGGTGAGGTTCATAAGTGTGTCTTGTTTCTCGTTTTCTATATAGCTTAGAACGTCGGTGTTCCCGTCTGAATGGTTTCCCACTAGTCATTTTAGGGGGCCTTTTTGGCTTGCTGTTCGGTGTGATGTGCTCCGTGTTGAAGACCGTGCTTTGACCTATAATGGATTTACTTTTACAAATTGTGACTTGGATGGAGAGTTGTCTCATTGACACTCATAAAACATCTTCTGTTTTCTATTCACTAGGAGAAAAGGACAGGATTGGGTGTAAACGGAGAAACATATTATGTCTCTGTTGTCAAAATAAGTGAAGAACACCAAATATCATATTTTATTTCCGTATTGAATACAACAGCTTTGTTAGCACGCGTTATACTTGATAAATTGAACAGCAATTTAATTAACCAATGAAATCATGTCAGTATCAAGAGCTTCATGATATTAAACGTTTTGATAATTCCTTTATTGTAAAATATAATGAAACAATAATTCTACGGTGATGTGTACAGGAGTTCTCGTACAGGTTCCATAAATGGACAGACGCATGCAGTGAATGGATACACACAAGGTACATATAGGTAAGTTTTGTTAGCAATGCGACATAAAAGGTCAAAGCTGATGATATCACAATTAAAGATTTAAAATGGTGATATATGAATTTAACAAATATTGTATGCGGGGTTGTAATACCTAACAACTATCAACTAACTATAAAACATAAAATCGTAAACTTGCAGAAGAACAATAAAACTGTTTTATGTCAGTTGTTAAGAATTGAATGCTTCTTTTTGTAAATTTGTTTTGAGTGTCAAAGTGTTGACCGAAGTACATTGTTTATAAAGCGTTGGAACGCCTCATTCTAAAAAATTGGCGCACGATCAAACGATGTTACAACCCTTATGCTATATAGTGTCTATTTTTTTTAATAGGCTTCTTCATTTCTCCATTCTTTGTATTTATTGTGAACTTGTTCTCGTCCTGAATATGCATGAAAAATTTACCACTGGACGTTAAGCAACCAACAATCAATCAATTCTCCATTCTTTGATTTATTTGTCCATTTTTCTCTAATCGTCATAAATTTCGCTACAAAGTTTATTCCGCTTTATTCCTAAGAGGAGCTTCATGTTAGCTACTCGTTATTCTCTTTTCTGTTTTAATTGTTGCCCATTTTCACATTTCTGTAAACTCCAGCCACAAAATTGAAAAATGATTGCAAATGAATTAACTTTCAACCTAAGTTCAGATCAAGTGGATGTAAGCAATTATAGGTAACCGTACGGCCTTCAACAATGAGAAAAATCTGAATCGTATAGTCGGTTATACAAAGTCTATCTTCTTACATCATCTGAGTGGGTCAGATTGTATAATATATGGCTTTAACTATACCCTTTGGATAGTGCTCCACAATTAATGGAGGAATATACAAGAAACTGAACTGAACTGGCTTGCATTGTTATTCACACCTTTATATAACACTTTTCTTTAAAATGAATATTTAATTTGTTTTTGATAATTACTATTTTCAGCACAAAATGAAAGCCGAAAATGAAAAAAACTTTATTTCTTATTGATTTCTGAATGAAAATGGTGAGTTTTGACTTTATTATTATGATCCGTCTATTATTCTATATTATTTTATTTTATTTTATTCTATTTCATGTAATTTCATGTTGTTGAACAACTTGCTTATTAGTTTTTAAATAAGAAGAATGTAATCCCAAATATTCAATTTCTTTCTTACATTTTCAAACAAACCCTATGTATGATCTTCCACTTATTTAAATATCCAAACTCCGTAGTTGTTTTTTCTGGATACTTTACTTACAAAAATAAGTCGAAAAAACTTATTTTGAAATCGGTTTCACGCATATACATGTATATTAGTACGGCCATAATTATATGTTTTGTTATTTCTTTAATTTATATCTGATTAATTCTAAAATGCATCAAACACTTATGTTATAATTAAAAAAACAGACAATAATGAGGGTCAATAATGAGGGTCAATAATGAGTAACCAAAGCAACCAATATTTATCTAAGACACGTTTTAAAAATAATGATTTATGTTTCTGTAGAATTGATTATCGTTACAATTCTTCGTTAAACTTTGTTTTTTTTCAGGGTACACAAGAGATATTTCTTATTTTATTCATATTTTTGAATGGTAAGTTAAAATTGAATTACAATATCATATTATGAGCACTGACTGTGTTCCATAATTCTTTTGATTTCTCCTAAAGTGTGAACCTACTAAATCCATTCAATATATTATAAAAGTCAAAATATGTGGTATGATTGCGAAAGAGACAATTTGTCACAGAAATTCACAACTAAAGGTCATCGTATGTCTTTCACTAATAAGTTTAACACATTTCAGGTAAAAAAAGGCCCCGAAATAACAAATGTAAGTCAAGCAACCGGATTTATGTACAACATGATGCACGATTTTTTTTTATAATATATATACAATGTAGCAACAGACGACAACAACTAAAATACATATTCCTGATACACTCAGAATGTGGTGGGATTAAACTAGTTTGAAGGTGTCAACCCTCACAAACCTAGGACCGTGGTGTTATTTTACAACATTACAAATACAAGCAGTTGAAAAAGGCTTTACTCATTCAAATGATACAAAACAGAAATACATCAAACACATACATACATGTATACAGAGTGGACGTGACAGAGAACTTATGTATCCCCACGACAAACAGACGTACTTATGTCAACTAATTCAAAGCCAACAACAACTAAGAGTTTCATGCATCCAAGACTTAAATAACAATCAGGAATCGTTTTGATAATTAAGTATGACATGCCTGCAGTTGTACTAAAATGATAAAAAGATAAGAAAAGTGCACGTATCAGAACAGCCACACATGTATAAACGAATTGGTTACTACGTTAGTAAAAGAACAATTATAAAGAAGTTTATGAATCAAATCGTCAAAAACATCTGTATTAAAACTCTGTACCTCAGACGAGAGTTTTGTTAAAAAAGAGTCACCAATGACGCTCAAATAAAAGTTAAAAGTAAAAAAACAAAGACAATGTCCAAACATGATTTTAATTCCAACAAATCGAGTTCTGCCGTACTGACCACCAGGTTTGTGTTTCGATGACAACAAATCGAGTTCTGCCGTACTGACCACCAGGTTTGTGTTTCGATGACAACCAATCGAGTTCTGCCGTACTGACTACCAGGTTTGTGTTTCGATGACAACAAATCGAGTTCTGCCGTACTGACTACCAGGTTTGTGTTTCGATGACAACCAATCGAGTTCTGCCGTACTGACCACCAGGTTTGTGTTTCGATGACAACAAATCGAGTTCTGCCGTACTGACTACCAGGTTTGTGTTTCGATGACAACAAATCGAGTTCTGCCGTACTGACCACCAGGTTTGTGTTTCGATGACAACAAATCGAGTTCTGCCGTACTGACTACCAGGTTTGTGTTTCGATGACAACAAATCGAGTTCTGCCGTACTGACAACCAGGTTTGTGTTTCGATGACAACAAATCGAGTTCTGCCGTACTGACCACCAGGTTTGTGTTTCGATGACAACCAATCGAGTTCTGCCGTACTGACCGCCAGGTTTGTGTTTCGATGACAACAAATCGAGTTCTGCCGTACTGACCACCAGGTTTGTGTTTCGATGAGGGATGGACAATTGTCAACAGCAGTGATGATTATAATACTATTTTGTTTGCCTATTCATATTTAAGATTTATTTGATGCTCTACTCTGTTTTTATGCCACACCTACGATAGTGTTTTCTGCTCTGAGCGTCTGTTCGTTCGTTCGATCGTTTGTTAGTTCGTTCGTTCGTCCGTCCATTTGTCTGTCCTGCTTCGGGCTTAAGCTTTTGGTGAAGGTAGTTTTTGATGAAATTGAAGTCCAAACAACTTGAAACTTAGTACACATATAAAAAAGAAGATGTGGTATGATTGCCAATGAGACAACTATCCGCAAAAGACTAAAATGACACAGACATTAACAACTATAGCTCACCGTACGGCATTCAAAAATGAGCAAAGCCCATACCACATAGTGAGCTATAAAAGGCCCCGATAAGACAATGTAAAACGATTCAAACGAGAAAACTAACGGCCTTATTTATGTAAAAAATGAACGAAAAACAAATATGTCATAAGTTCCCTATGATATGATCTTTCTAATGTTAATGCCAAATTAGAGTTTTTACCAAATTTAACGGTCCACAGAACATAGAAAATGATAGTGCGAATGGGGAATCCGTGTACAGGGACACATTCGTGTTCAAAAGTTCATTTACATACAAGTCGGTTAATCAGCTGTTACATGTAATAAGCATAGTAATTGGAAAATAAATAATCCAGAAGTAGCATGCCAGGTTTATCTTGTGTATGAAATGTAATTAGTTATTTCTGCAATTATTACAGGTGGACTGTGCCTTCCAGGAAGAAAAGGTTGGAGAAGACTAGTGTATACCACACCAGGATCATACTTCCAAATTAATATCAGTGACTCAAAGCAATCTATCGAATGTAAATTCAATGCCTCAGATACAAATGCAGAAAGTGAAGTAGTAGATACACTTGGGAAATATCAATTCATTACAAGTGATATAACAACAATGACTATTCAGGCACCACATCAACTAGGAAGTTTTTACCTAACGTTAACAGATTATCAAACGAGAAAACTTATTCACAATGGTAAGACGCCGTTATAGTTGAAAAGGTATTATGGTAAACATATAAAAAAATACTTTGACCTATAATGGTTTACTTTTATAAATTGTGACTGTGATTGAGAATTGTCTCATTGGCACTCATACCACATCACCACATCTTTTGATATCTATTGATAAAAAGTATTGCTTCTTACTATACCAAAAACAAAATTAACCGTAAAAAAAGTTTGTTTTTTTTATATAGAAATCTGATATCAAGTATGACAAAACGAATAAAGCCTAGTATATATATATATATATATATACCATCGGTCATTTTATACAAAAGAAAGGAACTGCCCAATTACAAGACACCTTTTAAGAGCAGGACATGATTTTGAAAACATCACATTTCAAATCATTGAGAAAAATCAAAATTGGGATACACAAGGAAGACAAAAAAGAGAGAGATTTTGGATGCACCAGTTACGAACTCTTGAACCTGATGGACTCAATGAGAGAGACGAAAAAAGATTTCAAATCAAATCAAAACCATAGCTATCTTGAAATCATACAGATTAATTTATAAAAATTCATACAATTAATCGAACATCTATAAATGTGTTAAACTTTTATTCCAACTTCATGTAGTTGTAGCTACAAACATATTTTATGACCGAATTAATATGTTACACCCATCCCTCAAATCTTGTATAGATTAAGCTACAAAAATATTTTTTTGTCATGCATCCGATTTCACCTTGAGAGATGCACACGCCTGATGAAGCTAATTTGTTTAGCGAAATATTGCGTATTTCTATTTAACATCTAATAGAACTTTTTAATGTATCAATTAGTGTGTTTTAGTTATATTCTTAGACATTTATATATATATATATATATATATATATAGACATTCTTTAGACAGTTGCAAACTGTTCATGTTCTTCAAAGACATTTCGCTTGTTGTCAAATAAGTAAATAGACCACTTAACAATGATAAAATGCAAGTAAGTGAATTCTCCTCTACAAACTCTAAAAGAGGGACGAAAGATACCAGAGGGACAGTCAAACTCATAAATTGAAATTAAACTGACAACACCATGGCTAATAAACAGACACACGGACAAATAATATAGCAGACAAAACATAGAAAACTAAAAACAAAAGACTAAGCAACACGAACCACACACAAATATGTTATTACAAATCCGGTAAAAAGTTTAATTCGGTAGATCACAATCGTGAAAAGGGAAGGGTACTGCAGTTACGACACAAGGAACATATCCTAGGACGCTTAACAAACTCGGGATGGCGTCCATAAAATTTACGAAGGGATGATTTAAACTTCAAAATTTGGAACTCTGTTTATATTAATCATTGATATTCATTTTCAGACACACTACTCACGACAGATGACGATATTTATAGAATGGACGGGTCAACAATAGATCTGACGTTTACATTTAATGTATCTCTCTGGTCAAAGGAATATGAACATCCTTCCGTTGTCAATTATTATCAATTTCAACTGAGGATAATAAATGCTTCATCAAAAGATCTCGGCAATTATACATGCTCTGTAAATGTCCCCATCGAGTTCAGGGTTGCCCGTAAGTAATGTTGCTAATAACGACAACTGCAGTATTATAGTTATTTAACAAAATAAGGAAACTTATACAAAATGTTTTTCAATCTGTGCCGTTTTTGAAAGAGAAGAAAACATACCAAAAAGATCTTATAAATCCTAGTAAGTAAAAAAATAGCTCACGATAGAATAAAAAAAAAAAACAACAAACAAAACACCCCTCAAAAAACTCAAAACAATAGTTACAAATCACATCATAGACAATTACTAAAGACTGAGCGTCTCAAACCCTACAAAAAACCGGGGGTTAATATTTAGTACTTCATATCTGTTATCAGATCTAATTGTTCTACAGTTGGCGACTCCTATGTTCTCATGTAAGCACTAACCTGGTGATAGATAGGTTACATTCGATGGCATCTCAAGATATACGAAACTTTCCTTTAAAGATCTTTTCTTATCTTCTGTATCTCCATAATGTCCCGTACCTGGGCGTAAAACATTGTCTAAATGACATATTTGACCCTTTTTACAACAGTTGAGCACTACTTACACATCGCTAAATGAAGACGTATAATTCGCCTTTTCATAATCTAAGGGATTATGGGTAATCTCATTGTTCATTCCCCAAAATGAAAATAATGTTACGTCATTGCTTGATTTTTTATTGTTTATCAAGTTTTAAACCAATCACAATATTTTTGGTGTACTCTTTTCGAAATAATACCCAGAATGCATTAGATTCTAAAACGGAGAATTTCCACGTGATTTACTGATCTGAATATCAAATTATCAATGTCTAAAACCTTGAATTTCAAATGTTTACAGAAATTTCAAAAACAGAGAACTGTTTTTGTAAAATATTATATATTTCAGAGTAAATAGTTATCAAAAGTACCAGGATTATAATTTTATACGCCAGACGCGCGTTTCGTCTACATAAGACTCATCAGTGACGCTCAGATCAAAATAGTTAAAAAGCCAAACAAATACAAAGTTGAAGAGCATTGAGGACCCAAAATTCCAAAAAGTTGTGCCAAATACGGCTAAGGTAATCTACTCCTGGGGTAAGAAAATCCTTAGTTTTTCGAATAATTCAAAGTTTTGTAAACAGAAAATTTATAAAAATGACCATATAATTGATATTCATGTCAACACCGAAGTGTTGACTACTGGGCTGGTGATACCCTCGGGGACGAAACGTCCACCAGCAGTGGCATCCACCCAGTGGTGTAAATAGTTATCAAAAGTACCAGGATTATAATTTTATACGCCAGACGCGCGTTTCGTCTACATAAGACTCATCAGTGACGCTCAGATCAAAATAGTTAAAAAGCCAAACAAATACAAAGTTGAAGAGCATTGAGGACCCAAAATTCCAAAAAGTTGTGCCAAATACGGCTAAGGTAATCTACTCCTGGGGTAAGAAAATCCTTAGTTTTTCGAATAATTCAAAGTTTTGTAAACAGAAAATTTATAAAAATGACCATATAATTGATATTCATGTCAACACCGAAGTGTTGACTACTGGGCTGGTGATACCCTCGGGGACGAAACGTCCACCAGCAGTGGCATCCACCCAGTGGTGTAAATAGTTATCAAAAGTACCAGGATTATAATTTTATACGCCAGACGCGCGTTTCGTCTACATAAGACTCATCAGTGACGCTCAGATCAAAATAGTTAAAAAGCCAAACAAATACAAAGTTGAAGAGCATTGAGGACCCAAAATTCCAAAAAGTTGTGCCAAATACGGCTAAGGTAATCTACTCCTGGGGTAAGAAAATCCTTATTTTTTCGAATAATTCAAAGTTTTGTAAACAGAAAATTTATAAAAATGACCATATAATTGATATTCATGTCAACACCGAAGTGTTGACTACTGGGCTGGTGATACCCTCGGGGACGAAACGTCCACCAGCAGTGGCATCCACCCAGTGGTGTAAATAGTTATCAAAAGTACCAGGATTATAATTTTATACGCCAGACGCGCGTTTCGTCTACATAAGACTCATCAGTGACGCTCAGATCAAAATAGTTAAAAAGCCAAACAAATACAAAGTTGAAGAGCATTGAGGACCCAAAATTCCAAAAAGTTGTGCCAAATACGGCTAAGGTAATCTACTCCTGGGGTAAGAAAATCCTTAGTTTTTCGAATAATTCAAAGTTTTGTAAACAGAAAATTTATAAAAATGACCATATAATTGATATTCATGTCAACACCGAAGTGTTGACTACTGGGCTGGTGATACCCTCGGGGACGAAACGTCCACCAGCAGTGGCATCCACCCAGTGGTGTAAATAGTTATCAAAAGTACCAGGATTATAATTTTATACGCCAGACGCGCGTTTCGTCTACATAAGACTCATCAGTGACGCTCAGATCAAAATAGTTAAAAAGCCAAACAAATACAAAGTTGAAGAGCATTGAGGACCCAAAATTCCAAAAAGTTGTGCCAAATACGGCTAAGGTAATCTACTCCTGGGGTAAGAAAATCCTTAGTTTTTCGAATAATTCAAAGTTTTGTAAACAGAAAATTTATAAAAATGACCATATAATTGATATTCATGTCAACACCGAAGTGTTGACTACTGGGCTGGTGATAGTAAACATTAATAAGGCATTCTGCTTTTGATAATTTCATTATTCTTAATTGAATCATACGCAAACCGATACATATATAAGTGTATATAAAAGGTAAAATTACAACAATACTGAACTGGAAAAAAATCTAAAACAGAAAGTCCTAATCAAATGGCAAAATAAAAAGCTCAAACACGAATGGACAACAACATCTATGAGTCTGTCCATAAAAATGAGAATCAGTTATTTCTCCTTCCGCATATTACAATGGTTGAGGATTGATATGGTATTTCATATGAATTTACCATTTTTCATCTAAGTGATAAAACAACAAACTAAACGTACTCGAAGCTATTATTATTTCATGTTCGCTCTCTGTCCTTTAAATGTAAAGTGGTTTTTTTTATCAGAATCTTCGTGGTTTATCATTTTAAATAACTATTGCAAAAGAAACCAGTTATTGGGTCAAAACACACTTTTTGGATTCGTTCTTCTGGAAAGGGCAAGGATAAAACAGAAGGCGTTTACATTTTGATAACATTAACAGTATCATTGTTAATTCTTGAAATTTTTAGCAATACAATTTCTCGAGCAGAACGATGACAATATCATATATGTACAAGAAGGAAACACATTTGGTATATCCTGCGCTTGTATAACAGGCTACGACGTGGAGAAGATGTCAATAGAAGAAAACTTAGTCACATTGGCAGAAAATAACACGCGTAACATGGTGACTTTCTTTTTCGAACCGGATAGACAAGACTACTCCAGGGAGTTTGTATGTAAGAGTAAACCAAACTGGTTATATGTCAGGGTTAACGTACTCGTAAACTGTAAGTAGAATAATCTTAGGCAAAATACATTTATCAATTGTATTTTATGCTGATTGTATTTTTAAACGACGTAACACCAAATTGATTTGAAGATAAGACTAAACTTAAAAAGCTTAACGCTTGTCTTAAATTGTTCTTTTTCATTTTTTAGGGATGTCATAATTCTAAGTTACACACAATGGTAGCATTTAAATTTCAATATTACTGTGCATATTAATTCTGACCCTTGTATGAGGAAGGACCGATATATAGTCTCCACGAGTTATATTCAAATGTGTGATTACCGGGATGATTTATCAATGATTTATTTTGAGTGTTCAGGTACACAAATTATTTATAACAGCGAATCTTAATGAAACTTGGGGGGGGGGGCGGAGTATTGTTGTTCCCGAACATTTGGTTATCTTCTCAAATGACGCTACATTTTAGAACTTCTTGATTGATAAATAAAGGCAACAGTAGTATACCGCTGTTAAAAACTCATAAATCTATGGACAAAAAAGAAAATCGGGGTAACAAACTAAAACTGAGGGAAACGCATTATATATAAGAGGAGAACAACGACACAACATTTAAATGTAACACACACAGCAAAGAACTAAGCATTGGACAAAATCCGATGAGAATAACCAATATAACATTAAAACCAAATACAGGAATTTGGGATAGAAAAGTACCGTGACATGTCTTATAGTAATGTGAATTCACACTCAAATATAGGAGAATACAAACGACACAACGGAAACACAACGTTAAAACGTGCATCTTATTAATAGAGGTAAGCATAATCAGATGAATATTGTCTTTACTTTTAAAGTATTAATCTGTTCTCATGAATGTAATTGCATTGTAGATGCACCTGGTGTAAGAATGTCACTCGGAGTAAATAGAATTGACTGTCTTCCTGCCGGTTTCCCGGACACTTACACATTTTTTAGATGGGAACATCAGTCAGAAATAGGGGAACATATTCGTTTCTAAAACGGCTTAGGAAATGGGACACTGATTCTTCAGACACTTCCACAACGATATCAGATTAGCGGTATCTATGTTTGCACAGTTAGCAACGGTATAACTGATACGAATGGTAGCAAGTTCCAAAGAGGTTTTACAAGTATCAATTATCAAGGTGAGACAACTAACATCATTTGGTGAACATGAACTAATGGGTACGGTGATATGGATTTTCCTTTAATTCCTAATTGTGACAAATAATAAAATAAAAATTCTGAGTAATGTGAACAGTAAGATATAAAATGTCTTTCTGAAAACGTTTCACTTTTTATAAGGATTTGTACTCTTCTCATTAAACAATGAATGCTTCACCAATACTGTTATCATTGTATCCTTCCATGCAGAAATTATAAAACATAACTTGAAACCTGTATCATTTGCAGGTGCGCCAATATTTGTACCTGGACACAGAAATGTACAGCATAGTGAGCCTGGCGAACCTTTAATACTGACATTTCTCCTATACAGTGACCCTTTGTTAGATGACATATGGATTAAAAACGTCGGAACTGATCGGAAACAAAGCGTCGGAACTGATCGGAAACAAAGCGTCGGAACTGATCGGAAACAAAGCGTCGGAACTGATCGGAAACAAAGCGTCGGAACTGATCGGAAACAAAGCGTCGGAACTAATCGGAAACAAAGCGTCGGAACTGATCGGAAACAAAGTGAAGTAGAACATGAGTTCAGAATTTCAAACACAACTTTGTCGTATACAGCTTTTGGAAACAAAGGCAATATCAGTGGATATGGAATTACAATTGAAACAAACATTTTAAACAGTAATGTCTTCAGCGTGTATAAGATATGGGCAAACAATAAGTTGGGAGTAGCTTCTTACATATTCGAAATCATAGCAGTTGGTAATATAATCTTAACAAGTAACATGCTTATATTTTATTTAATGGCAGATCTTTTAATTACATTCTATAGAAAATACATTCAAGAGGTGTGATCTGATTTAAACACAACGATTCAACAGATTATAATTGATTTAACGGATTAAAGAATCTAGGGATCAATGTAAAGCCTTTAACAATGAACAAAGTCAATGATGGAAAATGTATGTTATGGTTTCTATATATACCGCGTTAAAAACGTATATAACGTGTAGTTTTCGCATTTTATTGCAAAATGCGTTTCTCAGAATAACGATACAAATATCCAATAGCAATGTAAAAAACACCTCCTCATCTAGATAAGTATTTAGAAAAATTTGATATCAATATCTTTAAATAGATGATCATAAATAAAAGTGAGAATGGAAATGGGAAATATGTCAAAGAGACATCAAACCATCAAAGAGCAGACAACTTCCAAAGGCCACCAATGGGTG
Source organism: Mytilus galloprovincialis (assembly GCF_965363235.1). Classification (NCBI taxonomy): domain Eukaryota; kingdom Metazoa; phylum Mollusca; class Bivalvia; order Mytilida; family Mytilidae; genus Mytilus; species Mytilus galloprovincialis. Next base: position 4,346,127 of record NC_134849.1, read on the forward strand.
TTCAATAGAAAATACCGCACACGGAGGTGATAGTCAGCTGGTCCTTAAATAAAGTTGTGTACTAGTTTAGTGCAAATGGACGTCACAGTAAAACTCCAAAACATACAACATGTATGAATGAACTAGAATTATAAACATACAAGACTAACAAAGACCGAGCGCTCCTGACTAGTGACAGGCATACAAATGCAGCACGGTTAATCATGTTTTGTGAGATTTCAATCCTCCCCTATACCTAGCACTAGGCTATGTGATTATCATTGTCAATGTTAAAAACTTACACTTTGTTAATCAATTACCTTTCAGAAAACTCAACAAAGTCACGCAAATCTGTATTTAAAATACTAATACTAATAATTTTTATAAGTTATAATTGATAAGTTATAAAACCTATTTAGCAAAATAAGTCGTTAAATAATTACTGTTTATAAACATTATAATTAAAATTAAAAATTATATATTGTAATACTTGTTTTTAGAATCTCAGAAAAGGAACGAATTAAACACCAACCACAACGTTAAGCAATTACCTCGATTTATAACAATTGTCACCATAGCTACCTGTTTGTTGGTCTATATAGTCGTGAGTCATATCTTTGTTTGTGTCCGACATAGGCGAACCAGGCGGAGTATTGTATCAGAATCCTTGCTTGAAGACATGTACGATGAAATAGGAACCATTTCTTATCAAACTGTTAACGCAAGTCCGTTACCTACTGCACAGTTAGAACGGGTCCATCAATTCAGAAGGATTCGTGGTTTCCAACCTGAATCAAGCACATCAAATATGAACAATCAACTTACTACGGACCGTAATTTTAATACATCTTCACGATTATCCGTTCAAGAATTTCAGCGTAATGCATTGCACGTAAACAATATATTTGGAGTAACATGTAATTTGTCGCCTGTGATAGCTACAAATGATAATGCTCACATTCAAATACGTCAGCATTCGTCAAACAGTAACAGACAATCAACAATTTCATCAATCAGTGAAGATTCAAGCAGTGAATCAAGTGGTGCAACACAAATTGCTTTTAATATCGATGAAGGGTACGAAAGTCCATACCAAATAGTAATTAAAGAAGAACAGGACAGTCATACGTATAGTCATCTAACCAAGCAATCCGAGTTATAACTTGATGATTATAACTCATTATTGGCAGTGCGGAAATATCAAGAAATAGTCGATAATAGGTCATATTCGGAAAAAAAAAGAAATGCAAATTCCCAATTAGCGAAAAATGCATATATAACAAACAGACTTTTTAAAAAGACTTTTGTAAAAAGAAGGATTATTGTAGAATGTTTTTGTTTTTTGTTTGTTTGTAATGTTTCTATGTTTCATGTTCTTTGTTTAAGATTAAATAATCGATTTAAAAATTTTAGCTTGATATTCATTATACGTATTCTTGACGTTTGATACGTCTAATGCTATATAAGAATAATAGGATATTTGATAAATTTTAGACATTTCTTTTTCGCTGAATGTATGTGCTATCGAAGCAAATGTGCATTCATCATGTTCATTTTAGAGAAGCATTTGCTTAATATATTTCAGAAAAAAGAGAGATCAATGCATTATCTTTTTGATTTTTAGTTATAGGCCACAGTTGTTTGCCAAATTGTACTTTTTTTTAAATTAACCAATTGCAAAAAAAAGTTACGGACGTATACAAATGTTTTTGAAAATACGTGTGAGTAAACTGTCGCAAATAAACGATATAATCGTCTCCTAATACATCCCTACAGAAAGGGTCAAATATAAAGGATAAACAGTGGGTTGTATTCTAACTGGTGGGGTTATCCGTGAGATAAAAGAAAGAGTATGTTATACACATTTGATTCACTGCACACACTGTAAAACAACAATGATATCAAAATAAGGAAATGTTTATCGATGTTCTTTCGTTCATCGTCGTTACAAGGGGAAATATTTAGAACTTTTGATGAAAATGTATTTTTGGGATAAAATACACTGAATATAAAATGATCGGATCAATGTCAAAGTACCATTTTAACAAATATTTTTATATGTAATAAAAGACGGACGAAAGATGGCGCAGGGATAGTCAAACTCAGATTGAAAATAAACTGACAACGCCATGGCTGAAAATAATAAGACAAACAGACAAAAATTAGTACAGAAGATTCAACATAGAAAACTAAAGACCAAGTAACACGAACATTAACAAAAACTGGGGGCAATCTCAGGTGCTCCAAAAGGGTAAGCAGATTCTGCTCCACATGTGGCAACCGTCGTGTTTCTTATGTTGTTACAAATCCGGTAAATAGTCAAATTCTGTAGGTCACATTGGTTAAAAGGGAAGGATATTGTAGTTACGACACACTTGTAAGGAAAGATGGACGAAAGATACCAAAGGGACAGTCAAACTCATCAATCGAAAATAAACTGACAACGCCATGGCTAAAAATAAAAACGACAAACAGACAAACAATAGTACATATGACACAACATAGAAAACTAAAGAATAAACAACTCGAACCCCACCAAAAACTAGGGGTCATCTCAGGTGCTCCGGAAGGGTAAGCAGATTCTGCTCCACATGTGTCACGCGTCGTGTTGCTTATGTGATAACAAATCCGGTACATAGTCTAATTCGGTAGGTCACATTCATGAAAGGGAGGGGGATTGTAGTTACCACGTAAGGGTCATATCCGATATCATTTGTGAAACAGTTATTCTATAACGGTCAACCAACTCGTGATGGCGTCCGTAAAATGTATGAAGGGATGATTTCAACTTCACCGTTTGGAACTCTTGGTTTAATAGCTTCCTTGTGAACAGCAACCCTCTATCAAGAAAATTATGATAGGAAATGCAAGCATGGGAATATCGTATCAATTGGGAGATATATACCCCGTATGCAGGTGCTGCTGGAATGTTGCTACTTAGAAATGGAAAGTTCACAATTGGAAAGTTGAAATCATCTCTTTTGTCGTAAAATGTTGTTTTCAACCGACCCTCATTGTCAATTTCTAGATTTAAGTCAAGATATGAGGCCGACTTAACTGTATATGCAGTATACTTTTTTATATACTTAATAGTAAATACAGATAAATTGTATGTGTAATACAATCAATGGCAAGCGTGCTGTATCAGCCACCCGTGAAGATGTCGATATCAGCACGGTTGCAAAAGCTTTATCACACCTTTAATCTTTATGACGTCACGTCATCGATTGCAGTCACTGTTGCAAAGGCCTTATCAAAACTCTAATCTGTATGACGTCATTTCAAACCTTCTTATCTGTATGACGTCATGTCACATAAAAAATATCTACTTCAGGTATATTTATATAATAAAGTGTATATGATATGGCTTTTTCAATATCACACACCGTATCAACCCTCAAGCAGAGCTCTTGGGATTATATTGGTGTCTCGGGTCGATACGGATGCGATATTGAAAACGCCATATGATATTCTCTGTTTATCTCTAGCTCGGTGGGATAGATGCGTTCCAAATAATCACCAAATTTTGAATTATTTAGTGAAAGAACATCATCTATATAGCGGAAAGTAGAGTTTCAGGATATTGCTAACTTCTTATCTTTCTTCCTAAGAAGTTCCTGTATGAAGTCAGCCTCATAATAATAAAGAAACAAGTCGACAAGAAGAGGGGTACAGTTTGTGCCCATTGGAATGCCGACAGTCTGTTGAAAAACACGTTCTCCGAACGTAACAAATATGTTGTCAATCCGGAAATCAAGCATCTTGATAATATCAGTTTCAGAGAATGTTTCGTTTGAATTAGAGTGATCCTTTATAAAGTAGGATTTATCCCTCCCTAAGACAAGATACTTGTATCTACGTTGGCCATTCCTTTTTATGAAACAAAGCAATTCCAACTCTTTTAATTTGTCATTTAGTTTGGAATGTGGAATACTTGTGTAAAGAGTAGAAAAGTCAAATGTTTCAAGACTGTTACAAGATGAAAGATAGTTAGATTGTATATACTCTAAAAGATCTTTGGAATTCTTAAGTATTCACATCTGATTCACGCCACCTCTAGAATAGGCAGTTTCACGATAACTTTGAAGCCGTCTTTGATTGCTGATAAAATAGATGTTAATCATTTAGAAAGAGGTTTCGTCGAGCACTTGGAAGGCCCAGCAATATACCGTTGTTTGTAAGGACACTTATGTAGTTTAGGTATCCAATACAGTGATTGAAGATTCAGTTTTTCATCTTTGGTTGAAATTCCGAAGGAACACAGAACAGACCTACGATTTACCAGTTATATCTCTATACATACACTTATGTCTAATACAGATGGATGAATAACTTTCATATTGAGTGTTTTTATCGCTTTTAACAATATTGAACAAAACATCCTATTGGATTTAAGAGCAACTTAGACAATATGTCGATTTCTTTAAAGGTTGCGAATACGTTGTGCACTGAAGATAAACAATGTCAGGAGGGATAACTGTTATAAGCAATAACGTTTAGTTAAGCAGAGTCAAATGCAAAAGCGCATAACATATTTATATTATTTACCAATTACCTAAAGATCATCCCGCGAGAAAACAATCACACGAAAGATACATGTTTGGCGGAAGAAAACAATTTTAAAAAAACAGAAATAAATCAAAAGGTTTTTCCAGGTAAATATGGAAAGACCAAATGAATGTTTTTAGTTTTTTTCTGTCTGATCATGTCTGAATGATAAATTAGTGTTTTTTTTACAAATATAATTATATAATAGCAAACAAATATGATTCGATGTTAGCAATGTTAGTCTTTTGGTATGTGGATGACGTTTGATTCAAATACATTCTTAAAAAAATCCATATTTGAAATGTACACTGTAAATACCAAAAACGAAATACGATTTGATCACCACAAAACTATAACAATTATACCCATATTACATTCATGAACAAACATTTTTCAGAAAAAAAAGTACAGCCTTAACATTGATATTATCCATCGAAATATATTTCCAAGTTTTAATCATAGAATAATGTATATTGTTTTCATAAAAAAAAAATCTCAAACTATTATAAACAATTGTGCGAATATGATTATTGCATTATATCAATAGATCTGTTTCCTGTAAAACACGGATATCACCAAGTACCACTTACAATACGATACATATACAATAATATACTTCATACCATACTCAGGAAGTCCTTGACGAGATAGAGACCGTTAAATATAATCTATAACAAATTTGCCGTTTACATTTGATAAGATGTAACTGATGGGAAGGACAAGGAGGGGCATCAAGGCCTATTTCTGGACCATATAAATTAAATTATTTAATAAGTCAAGATGAAATAGTGTAGTTGTTATCATAAATGATAAATGGGGAATATTACAATCATGGTTTCGAAAAACCCCAAAAAACTCTGTGTTCATTAAAATAAAAGTACAAAAGCAATATATCTGTCATACAGACGTCCACACAATTGAAAAGTTTAGCCTGCTATAAAAACAGGTTTAATTTTGCCATTTTACTCATAAAGAAATGCGTGTATCCAGTCAGCAATATTCGTTGATGCGATCGAGTTTTACATTTATATAATAGAGGATTGAACCTTTTGAAATGTTCCTCAAATTGATGATCATGTTTTGTTGTTATGTACTTTTCACATGTATGTTGAATAGCAATAACCGCATAATTATTGTAAAGTTACATAGGATTTATGAGTTTGAACATTGATATACTACTGTTGCCTTTATATAGGTTAAATGACAAAAGAAATGCGTCCATTGGCACACAAGATGGGCTCGTTAGAAAAAAAAACAATAAAAACTTACAAATTAATGTATATCTAACGATTACAGTGGTCGTGAAATACATTAACATCTGATCTGGCACACATGTTTCTTTTCTTAACAATTGTCAATAATAATTATGTAAAACATTTAAGGGATGAACTATTTAAAGTTTTTAAAAAATCATAACTTATTTGAGATGCTGTGTTTAGCATTGGAAATGTACCTTGCAGCCTCGGTTGAATGCCTAGCGTAATCTTGGAGAATACTAAGGGTCGTGTGTTTTATATTTTTTTTCCATTTTGTTCAGTCGAAGATTATAGTTAGACAAAAAAAAATTACAAAAAAAAAAAAAACTCAGAGGAAAATCTAATCGGAAAGTCCATAATCACATGGCAAAATCAAATGGCAAAATACATCAAAAACGATTGGACAAGAACTGTCATATTCCTGACTTGGTACAGGCATTTTCAAATGCAGAAAGTGGTGGATTAAACCTGGTATTATAGCGCTAAACACCTCTCACTTCGATGACAGTTTCATCAAATTCCGTTATATTTACAATGATACAACATACTCAACAAGTTGCTAATCAAAACTTTTACTAAAAAAAGTTTCAAAAAGTTCAAAATAGTAATGTTGAAATTTATTTCATATTCAAAATTATATCCAGTATAAAAATAACATTCGGTTGGCATTTTCAACTTTTTGGGATTCGGGCGTCACTGATGAGTCTTTTGTAGACGAAACGCGCGTCGGGCGTACATACTAAATTTAGTCCTGGTATCTATGATGAGTTAATTTGGTTGATGGCAAATAACGAAAACCATAATGCAAAACGTAGAATGAACTGTCAGGACCATACACATTCATGTATGTATGACTATCGATGAAAATACTAATGCAAATTTATTTTTAATGTTTAATTTTTTTTTATTAGTTGTTAAAGGAAACATATTTAAAAACAGTATGTATATTCAGGAACGCTTAACACAAGAAAATAATTTACAAAAAAATGAAAAATATAGAAATCATTGGAAGTATTTGTATATTACAAAAGCAATTATATAAACAGATATAAAAGCTAATAGTTAAAAAAAACATAAAAAAACACAAAATAAAACATGAATATCCACAGAACACTATGCCCCATTCAAACTTTTACAATTTATGTATAGGTGTCAGACCACCAATTTAAAATCCCCATTTATTCAAATTAGCTTTCTAAGTATTTTACCTTAAGTTTAACTTCATAGAAACCAGGTAGATCCTGAATTTTAAATGTTCATCTTTCAAAATGCCAATTTCCAACCAATGTTTGAAGTGTTACGGAAGACAAGTGCTACTTAACAAATCTTAAAGGAGTATATTATAGGAGGGGGTATTGATTGAGTAGGGATTTGTTTACCGTTCTAAACTCGAGGGAGTGAAGTGGTGGTCTTATAACGAAATAGAAGTTATTTCATGATGTAAGTTCCTAATGGAAAAAAAGTATATATACATTTTAGTATGTAAATAAATTTTACAGTATATTTTCTTAACGGAATAAATGGCATAGACTAATTGTACCAAGAGGAACAGATAATATTGGTTATAATCAAATGGTCACCTTTTTTATATTGAGCGAATAGTAAAATGCAAGATTGTTTTTGGGTCTATTTGCGGTGATTTAAGATTTTTAAAACTATTTGAATGTTGAAATTTAACTTTTTTTAAAGTGTTAAAAGAGAGGGGCGAAAGATACCAGAAGGACATTCAAACTCATAGATAAAAAGAAATCTAGAAAAATTCATGGCTTTAAAAGAAGACAAACAAAGAAATGGTAGTACACTAGTCACAACGTAGAAAACTAAAGACAAAGTAACATTCAATTTAATGATTGATTCAATTTTCGTGAAGTGTTGGTGTATATTAATAGAAACTTTTAATGTTAGTAATGATACGTTTCCCATCAGTTAAAAAAAGGAGCAGCTATAGACAGAAACAGAGACAATCACTGTGATGATGAAAATTATTTTTTATGAACAGTGACATTTTTGATCACGTTATAATTAACGTTTATAATTCCCGAATCTTGATGAATCTGTGGTTTCATTTTCATATATGAATCATCCGAGGAATCGGAAAACTGTCGGCTATTTAAAGATTCAAGAGAATCGCTATCGTACGTAACACTTGCATCACTCGCTCGTTTATCATTGGAATCCGAATGAGGGCATGTCAAGAGGGAGAGCATGCTGATTGATTGTACATTTTGGAGAGTTGCTGGCATGTCAAGAGGGAAATCATGCTGATTGATTGTACATTTAGGACCGTATGATGGCATGTCAAGAGGGAAAGCATGCTGATTGATTGTACATTTAGGACCAGATAATGGCATGTCAAGAGGGAGAGCATGCTGATTGATTGTACATTTAGGAGTGTTGCTGGAATCACATTTGCCTGACTGACATCTATTAGGCCTTCTATTACAAGTTTTCGGTTTAGGGATGGGATTATTATTTGGAGACGACATGTTCCACATCGAGCTTGAAGCGTCTTCATAGTCTGCGTCAGTTTCCGTATTACTATCACCATTGTCATTCATGTTATCTTTTGTTTGGATACCGTTACGTGGAATTTTCTTCTGGGCAAGTGTTCTGTTCATTTCAGTGATGAGTTGGTCACGTTCGTTATTTTTTTTCTCATTTTGTTTATCATCTGCGGATAAACCAGTGGTTAATTTGTCGCATGACACATTCGAGTTGTCATATATCTTGTTTGACATCCCGTTAGCTGTGTCGTTTGTTTCGTTATCATCAGTAAATTGTTTGTTGACATAACAACGGTTATTGGAATTCTAGAAAATAAATAAAACGATAAATATGCTGAACGTAAAATATATATAAACTTGTTATCATGGCAAGATAAAAATTTCAGAACAATCTTAACATAAGTTCCTTAAACGTAAAGTTTAACATTTCCTCTTTAACTAACTTTGTTATATTAGTTTGTTTATCATGCGACCTGACACATTACTTGAAATTTGTCATACTATCACACTTTTATATCATTAATTGAGCGTATTGGTGATCTATTCAATTACTATTGCATTTGTAATGGGATATCAATTATTATGCTAGTAAATAACTTAGAAAACTTTTATGAATGCAAATAGAAAAAAAAATAGAAAGACCCTATACAACTCTACAATATATTTTCCTTTATCCTGGCAGAACAAAATAAGTACTAAGGTGATCAAATCAAATGTATTGAGATGCCGCCTTACCAAATATCTATTATTGTAATTAACAAAGAAATTGTGAATTAATTGTACCTTTATTATATTATGTATTGTTCTCTGCTATCGGTTGTTTTGTCACATTGTATATACTTGCAAATTGTTTATGGATTGCCATAGCATATTATTTATGCTTTCGCAAATAAAGTATTCATTCAGTCATTCATTCATAATGTTGCTTAATTAAAAAAGTCTACAAAGTTAACTGAACGCAAACAAGGTGAAAGTTTAAATGGTCTGAATTTTACAGTACTTGACAAAAACCTTTTTCTTGAAAGTGCTTACACAGATAAAGATTAAAAACTAAGTATTCCAACACCCTGCTCAGTTCAAAATTTTTACTGCCCCCCCCCCCCCCCCCCCCACCGGTCGGATTACAAAGGCTACACAATATCAACTTATTCTTATATACTCACTCTTACTATTTGTCTTTGTAAGTTTCCCTTCATGTCGTTAACGTCAACGTATTCATGTTCTAAATCGTTAACGTCAACGTAATCATATTCTAAAGTTTTCTTCGAAGCTGTTTGCTGTAAACAAAAAAAATCATTATTCAAGTACTTAATTAATACACTACACACTTATACTAGTATATACATGATTGGTTTTCACTGAATTTTATAGTTTTGAGGTTATTACATACAAAAGTATCAACCTTGAACCAAATTTCATTGTGTATTAATCAACAGCACGATAACATGTACATATTACCTGATTGGTATTTTTGGAACCTTTCAGTATTCTAGGTCATACAATGAGACACTTTTAAGTTATCATCAATGCTATTTAAACTGCACGTCAAAGATGCATGCGTGAAATTTATTGACAATTTGAAAGCGAAAGCGATACGATTTCTGCCGTTCCGGTTTTTTATAATGTTCGAACAGAAAAGATGGTGATTATGCATGACTTTAAAACCTTTTTTGTAAGCTAAGTGTGCATTATAGCAACACAATCTGGAAATGCCGAAAAGACTTAAGTCAGGTTTCAACCTGAATAGATGTACAAAAAAATATCAAATTAATAAAAATTGTTTCGTTTCAAGTACAACTTGATATTCAAATTGGTGTCTATCACGTGAAATTAATACAGCGAAATGGGTTTCTGACTCTGTTTTAAAAAACATACTTAAACACCGTTACTGATCGTATATGTATAAGAACATTTGATGAGAACATATGTGTATCGCCATAAAACTTATAAGTTCGAGTACTCTCAGATCTGTTTATCGTGTCTTTTTGTGTCGAGATGTATGAGTACCCGGCCACGTCCACTTGTATTTTTGTCCATCTGATAAGTTAAGCCTTTTTAACTGATTTTTATAGTTCGCTCTGATGTTGTACTGTTATACAACTGTCCCAGGTTAGGGGAGGATTGGGATCCCGCTAACATGTTTAAACCCGCCACATTATTCATGTATGTGCCTGTCCTAAGTCAGGAGCCTGTAATTAAAAAGTAAAATCACAAAAATACTGAACTCAGAGAAAAATCAATTCGGAAAGTCCATAATCACATGGCAAAATCAAATAACAAAACGCATCAAAAACGAATGGTTGTCGTTTATGTTATTACATTTATTTTTCGTTCATATTTTTTATAAATAAGGCCGTTAGTTTTCTCGTTTGTACTGTTTTACATTGCCTTTCATAGCTGACAATGCGGTATGGGATATGGTCATTGTTGACGGCCGTACGGTGACCTATAGTTGTTAATGTCTGTGTCATTTTGGTCTTTTGTGGACAGTTGTCTCATTGAAAATCATATCAAATCTTCTTTTTTATATTAAAACCCAGGAAATGTCACTTTCTTTTCACTGGTATTTTGTTAACTTTCTTTTTTATATATATATATATATATATATATACCGGTATCTTAAATATTATCAACTACAGGCAGTAATTATTGAAGCTACCTTTACCGTGCATATGGTAGATTGTGTCGATGTATCAGTTGAAAACATGCATCAATTGGCTTTACCAATCGATCTAAATCGAGGATGAATAATTTCATCGATTTATATGAATATACACATTGTAAAGACTTTAACTATTCCATGAATTATATAGCAAATAGTAGTTTATATTAAGTATATACATTTTCGGTGAATGTTTTAGATATCAATAAGTAATAACACAAATGAGCTACACTTTTGTTCCATTATTATCTACCTGTTTTTTCTGACCACCGCTATGGCTACTTATATTGCATGATTCAACATAAGCGTATGGGGATGTTTGTGGTCTTTTTTCTTTCTGAAATAAAAGGATAAGTCAATGAAATAGGCAACAGTAGTATACCGGTGTTCAAAAGTCATACATTGATTGAGAGAAAACAAATCCGGGTTTCAAACTATCATTGTTTTTTTTTTCGGAAAACTATGAATAATATATTTGCCAATGGTAAAAAAATACTGGGAACGAATATTGACTAACTAAAAGTTGATTGCATTGCAATGACCTGAAAAACCATGTACCACAACAGTGAACAACACACACGCTACATTGCAGAATTGTCACAATAATATGGGACTCTCATACTGCAATAACACATCATATTTGAGGAAACTTTTATTGCAATAACAATGGACACTATTGCTTTAAGAACAGAGGACACCTTGATCGCATTAACATTGGATAGCTACACTGAAAAAAAGGGACAGCTCCAAAGCAATACTTAAGGACACCCATACCTCAATGACAATGGACAGCAACAGAAAAATAGCAGACCAAACCCTTACATCAATATTGGACAATAACACCACAAAAATAGTAGATATCAAAATTCGCATTAGACGTCCGTACCAGCAAACCATACTGTAATGACTGCGGACACTGACTATGTAATGACTGTGGACAACAATACTTCATTTACTGTGACAAACCTACTTTTGTATATCCATTTATTTTTACATAGTTCATAACTATTTGAACTATTTTTAAACTTTTATCTTTGAAAAACTTTTTAACACGTAGCACTGCAAATATGGACAAAACGATTCTCAGAATTGAAAGTTTTGAAGGTCATGGTTATAAATATAAGTATAAACTTTTGTTTATCGAAATGGAAATTTGTAATGTATTTTCCAATATCTAATTATACATGTTATAGAAGTTTTGACTCATGTATGTAATTAAGATCAAGAAAAATAAAAGTTATACTAAAAAGTCATTTAAGGAAGAATTTTAGAAACAATAGAATTGTTTCCCCTACGAATCCGGCACTATTAATAACTGTATACATTCATGATAAGGTGATTGATTGAATAGTATAGTTTATATATTCACTTTTATTTGATTGTAAATAAAAGTAACGATGTTCTTTGATTAATGAAAATTCTGAAACATTATCTAACCTTAACCAAGTCTCCTTCGCCTCTCGCTTGCGCATGATATATATGTTACATAACATAAATGTGAACTATGTATAAAGCAATTATAGAAAACAGGCCTGAACTGTTGTCTTCTAAGCGCACGTTCGTCAATTCATTCGGAATGGTAGAATAAAGAAAGCCAACACAAATAAAGAAATAAGTTGAAGAGTACTGAAGACCAACACAATTCGATTGGTTTTCTCCCATACATTTTAAGGTGTATATATATGGGGGCAATAACATTAGTGTTTCGAAAAAAAAGTCAGTCATTAAAAAAATAATAATACAAGTGAATAGTATAAAGTACTGAAAAGAAAAAAGAGGATTATGTTTATTTGTCCAATAAAAAGAGCAATATGTCCGAGATCGAATGTACCATGACATGATGAAGCATAATACAGACGACACTATTTACCATGCTTGACGTCATAGTAAATTATCGGTAAATTATATTCACATACAAAATGCTGATTATCGAATATCTAATTTACATCAGTAGGACTGGAAAGTAAACATTAAAATATAACTAAGGTTCAGAACAGTTTATACCCAAATAAATGAAGGTTTAACAGTAATTCCCGCAGGTGAAATTTCGCATTAAACCAAACAAGAAATGACTTTTCGGCCATTCACATTTTGAATAGTATTTGATTCAAACTATTGCATTTGGTATTAAATAAGATACAATGTATTAAAGGTCAACTTTGTTTTTGTATAAAATCACCTAAACCAGTTTAAAAAAAATCATAAAAAAGCAAACTAGTTTAAAAAAAAAAATAAAACAGAATTAATCATAGGGAAAATAGTTTTAATCAAATATGCAATTTCCATAAAATATGAAAGAAAATCACATAGAACAATTGTTGGGGAAAAAAAACCAATATCAACGAATTTTTGTCTGTAGTTACTCTACACATAATTTTGATATAAACTTTCCATGCTTTGTATTTTTTTAATTCTGCTTACATGAGTTGGGTCCTTATCATAACGCCCTATTTCTTCATACTGTGGCTCCTTATCAGCATAAGTGACATCATATCCGTAATCGAAGGAAGGATTTTCCTTTCCATTTTCAATACTGTTGACGTACTTCTCCTAAAAACAATTGAGCTCAGCAAATGTTATCATTATTTGTATTATTTTCAAATATAAAAAAAAAAAATGTAAAAAAATACATAACATTATTAACTGCGTTTTGTATATTTACTTTTACTTTATTTTCATGTCAATTCATTTAGTTGAAATATTAGCAGATCGTTAAAATGTAACTTGTTCTTTTGAGGAAAAATAGCTATATTAAAAACAAAAGTATCTACATGTCACAACGCCAGAAATGGCATTTGCTAAATTTCATAATATCAATCACATATTATTCACCATATCAAAAGTTACCTCTGAGACAGATGAATTACGTCTAGATCTTTTATAATGTGCAACACAACACACAGCAAACGATAGGATGAAACAAACAATACCAATGACACCAATAACAAAAGCCTCTAGCCCACATATTGCAGAGTTGCAGAAGCCTAAGTCATCTAAGGCAGTCGAGTTATAAGTCAACATAATTGAGTGCGTGTCATTAAATATTTTTTCTGCTGTACTTATTTATTATTTCTATTCCACATCAAACCAGTATCACGCAGACAAATTTAAAAAAAGGAATAGATTTAAAAACACTGTCCATTACACATTGATCGTTAGAGCCTTATCTAAATTTAAAAACACATGAAACTGATGTTATATTTTATACCAGCTTACAAACAATTGATCTAAATATAATCAATGGGTTTTTTGGTGAAAAAAACCAATTGCATCTAATTATACATCACTATAATCTGTGTATGTAAACAGCAACACTTTTTGAAATAGTTCATTGTCAAGGATACCATCAACGTTTGTTTTTAACAGATATATATATATCTGTGTTTGTGAAATAAATTTATATTGGGAGTTTTTCTAAAATCTACACTGATGTGTATATTGTTATGATCCTTATTCTGAAGAATATAGTTGAACTAACTATGCTGACGCAAAGAGAAATAACATGATTTTTGCTTCCTGTTTTTTTATTCAAAGCACTTTACATTTATTCCCACTGCCTGATAGAAATATGAAGATGTATTTACCGAAGAAAACAAATCACATCTTTCGAGCGTCTCTATCGCCTAAGGAAATACGACATTCTGAACGTGAATACATCCTCATATTCCCCTCAGCCAGCTAAATGTGTATTCAATTTACTTTACTTTTATTTCTCCTTGAAAACAAAATACTAATGTACGCTGATTCAGCTTTAATAATTCATCACGCAACATTCACTTTTAAAAATAACTTAATTATTTATTATATGACACTATGAAAAAAGATGTGGCATGAATGTCAATTACAACAATTGATCAGCTGGCTACAAAGTCATTCCAAACTCATTATTGTAAAACAATTGAGAAAAATCATTGGTCTAATCTACACGAGAAACATCTAGTATCCACTCCAACAAACGACAAACACTGAACAACATACTCCTGCTTTAGGACCGGTGCATACTAATGCTATAGGTTAAAACAATTAAACGGGAACTTACTTCTGGTATAATCTGAGACGTCTGCAATTATATATCAAGATCACGATAACATGGATAATGCATATGACAATGCTATTGCAGTTCAATCGTATATGCAAACGTTTTCAATATCACCAGCGGGACGCGTCGAACAATGTAGTCCTGATATTCAGAGGAGAATATGATACTAAGAAATATTTAATCCAATGTCAGGATGGATGATCATAACCTATCCACTATTGATTTCGCCATCAATTTTTATTGACAGTGGAAGCATATCGTACATTATTTTATAAACCTTCAATTACTACATGTGTCCGACATACGATTTCTTGTGGTGTCCATGTTTTTCAATCTTTTCAATTCCTCGATGTTTTTGCTAGTCCTTTTATCGTTTATTTATAATTATTTTTTCGACTTATAAGTTTGGATATCTTTTTTTACATTTCGACTCTCTGTTACACACTCACGAAAGGTAAAAGACAATGGTTATATGCCAATTCAGTTCGCTAGTATATATATTTAAGTATGAACTGTCATTTCGATCCTCATTTCATTTTATTTCAAAATTCTGCATTATACCGACACTGAACTAGTACACAATTTTATTTAGGGGCCGCCAAGGACCACCTCCGGGTGCGGGATTTATCTTGCTGTGTTGAAGATCCATTAGTTGGGTTCGTCTGTTATCTGCTCCTTGTCCATTTTCACACTCATTCATTTGCAGTAAATTCAAAACTGATCAGAAATCACTTGCTGTCAATTTATAACTGTGTTTTAGCTGTAAGCAATTCAATACTTGGACTCTGAAGAGCGCCAACTTTATGCTAAATAATGACTGATAAGATCATAAGTGTTTGCAAGATAATTTTGAAATTTGAAATTGACCGATAGACTGACATCAATTGTCTTTTTCTCAGTTTTGTAATAGATGATCATATTAAAATAATCGTTTCAGACCAAGTGTGGTTATAACTGGTTACTAACACCTTTAAACTAGATATTTATTTCTACGATTTTCAATCTTGAAACTTTTTTTTATTATTAAAATACACATTAGTAAGCAAATCAGTTTGACCTAATATTTGATGGTTAAGATTCTACATTCTACCTGCCGTCAACCGAAAAATGTCTCCATTTTGAATTCAATATATTTTGGGGAATGGAATTTCTCAAAAGATTAAAAAGTCAAATATGTGC
Source organism: Mytilus galloprovincialis (assembly GCF_965363235.1). Taxonomy (NCBI): domain Eukaryota; kingdom Metazoa; phylum Mollusca; class Bivalvia; order Mytilida; family Mytilidae; genus Mytilus; species Mytilus galloprovincialis. The sequence goes on from NC_134849.1 coordinate 4,362,294, forward strand.
CTCTCCTGATTATAATTAGCCAATGTATTGCAATATGTTATGCAATGCTTGATACATTCAATTGTAACAGTAAAAACATAATTGTACGTCGGTCAAGCTAGGAGTACAGTACAATAATCTCCTTAATCTAATCCGTCATGAACAAAGAGCATTAAATTGAAATGATTTAGAGGCTAATTAATCGATTACTCTTTTACAAAAACAAATAAACTTTACACTTGATTCAGTAATGAAGAGATCCCATATAGCTTAACAGTAGACAAATGCGATCTAATGCATAGTTAAACTATCAGTGAATAAGCTAAATGATATAACAAAAGGTTTGTTTGTGGTTAAGAACCTAAGATATAATGTATGGTTCTGATATTTACCGATTGCAATCAAGGTATATAAATAAAGGCAACAGTAGTATACCGCTGTTCAAAACTCAAAAATCTATGGACAAAAAACAAAATCGGGGTAACAAACTAAAACTGAGGGAAACGCATTAAATATTAGAGGAGAACAACGACACAACATTAAAATGTAACACACACAGCAACGGACTAAGCATTAGACAAAATCCGATAAGAATAACCAATATAAATACATGAATTTGGGATAGAAAAATACCACGACACGTCTTATAGTAATGTGAATTCACACTCAAAAATAGGAGAAAACAAACGACACAACGGAAACACAACGTAAAAATGTTACACAAAAACGAACTATGATATAACAATGGCCATTTTCCTGACTTGATACTGGACATTTTTAAAGAAAAAATGGTGGGTTGAACCTGGTTTTGTGGCATGTCAAACCTCGCACTTTGATGGCGTTCTTAAATATAACATTAAAATGACAACATAATAATACAGAACTACAATACAAATAAATAGTAGAACGTATTTGGCAAAGAAACACATGAATAATAGATAACAAAAGACATCATGTTTAAAATTATGTGATACATTATTTCTTGTATTCCTGTTGACTGTTCATTTACAATGTTTATTCGCAACGATTGATCATACAACCAATAAACCAAAAGTTTGTCCTTTGCTTGTATTGTTACACCACTTTTCATAGACCGAGTGTTATATTATAATACCCTACCTTATGTACCTGTCTTAAACCAAACAAATGTTGTTTAACGATTTTTGGTGGTTAATTGTTGCTTTGTCTTAATTTTTATGTCATAAATTAAACAGTTGGTTTTCTATTTTGAATTGTTTTACATGTTGTTTAATCGGGGCCTTTTCTTAAAAGACGGGAGACAGATTTCTATATAGTAACTTAATGTCTATAATAAAATTAACGGTACCAATTTTCTTGCACCAGATGCGCATTTCGACAATACATGTCTCTTCAGTGATGCTCGTGGCCAAAATATATGAATAAAAGATGAAGAGCTATAATCCAAAAGGTCCGAAAAGTATAGCCAAATCCGTGAAAGGAATTAGAGCTTTGCATGAGGGAGATACATTCCTTAATTTATAATAATTTCTAATATTTTGTAACAGCAAATTTTAATAACAGAAGGAACGGATTTGCTCGTTCTTTATTTAGCTTTTTCAATATTTGATGCGAGCATCCCTGACGAGTCTTTGTACACGAAAAGAGCGTCTGGTGTACAACATTATAAGCTGGTTTCTTATATGAGTTTGTTTTAAAAAGGTCTCTCGTTTTATATGAGACACTTACATTTTTTTATATGAGACACACGCCATTTATAACTCAACATAGTCTATAGTATCCTTAACTTTGTGTAGTACCCGCATATATCGTCAAATATGTGTGTAGCAATTGTACAATGTTGGCGGTAAGCAAAATGTACATAATTTAAAATGAGGAGTTTGACGGGGTCTTCATTTACGTGTTTTCATGACTGGTTAATTCTTATCGATATGTATACGTATTACACATTAAACGACAAGTTTTTATCATAGAAATGTACAACAACACAAATGGTACGTAGAAATTAAGACCACAAAAATGTTACCATATATTTTGAATAACATACTTCGAAAATCGTCAAAAAGGTAAACTGCTAATGTTCATCAAACATAAGGACTAATGGCTATACTAAACAATTTTTCATTGATATAATTTTTAAAAAATGTAAAGATGTTATTCCGCTTTGGTTTGTCACCTCTCAGATATCACAAAATGTTACTTTTTTCTTCGTTCTTAGCATTTTGTATCTCCCTATCAACTTCGTTTTGTTTCATGACAAGTGAAGTGTCTTGCTGTTTTTAAAGAGGGAATTGCCAAGCTAAAAATATGAATTCTATAGGAAATCCGTTTAAAGATGAGTCTTATGTAGACGAAACGCGCGTCTGGCGTATTAAATTAGAATCGTGGTACCTTTGATAACTATTTACACCACTAGGTCGATGCCACTGCTGGTGGACGTTTCGTCTCCGAGGGCATCACCAGCCCAGTAGTCAGCACTTCGGTGTTGACATGAATATCAATTATATGGTAATTTTTATAAATTTCCTGTTACAAAATTTTAATTTTTCGAAAAACTTAGGATTTTCTTATCCCAGGAATAGATTTATACCTCAGCTGTATTTGACACAACTTTTTGGAATTTTGGTTCTCAACGCTCTTTAACTTTTTCCCTTTTTGGCTCTAAACTTTTTTTGATCTGAGCGTCACTGATGAGTCTTATGTATACGAAACGCGCGTCTGGCGTATTAAATTAGAATCCAAGGCCCGGTTGTTCAAAAGTGTCGTTAAGCTAACGCAGTCGTTAAATTGTAGTTAGAGTGTCGTTAAATTTAACAAATTCGTTAACTGTTGTTCAAAAAATTTAACAACAAAAATAATGATAACGAGTCGTTAACTTTAACAACTTTTATAGGTCGATTAAATATTTAAGTTATTGTTAAATATGGCCGCTTTCATGTTATTACCTGTTCCACTTCACAGAAAAGAAAGACATTTTCGCCTGAAAGATGACCTTTCTTTAAATTTGTCAAATGAGAAGTTACGAGAACGGTATCGATTTGGTAAAGAGGGAATTATTTTCATTTCCAACCTAGTCAGTGATGGTATTACAAGAAAAACAAAGAGAAACCATGCTCTCACTGTACCGCAGATGGTCATGGTAACCCTAAGATTTCTAGCTACAGGCAGTTTTTTGCAAGTAGTTGGAGACACAATAGGTAAGATTTCATTTATATATTTATCATATATCATTTTCAATTAAGTAAACATTAGTAAAATGGTGTAAATCAACTGCTATAATGATCTTTGACTGATGTTTGAACGATCATTTCAATTTGTCAATTTTCGTATAATATGTAAACAAACGCCGTAAATACACATTTTATTTTTGTTCTTAAACGATCTCCAAAATTGTATGGTTTTGGTCTGTTTACAGGTTCACAAGGGAACTGTCTCCCGTATTGTCTCTGATGTGTTGACATCACTATGTAACAAACGGGATGAGTTCATCAAGTGGCCAAGGAATATGGACGAAACAAGACGAGACTTTTACCGTCTAAGTGGTTTCCCGAATGTGCTAGGGGCAATAGATGGGACACACGTCCGTATCCAGGCTCCATCAGAAGATGAAGCATCATTTGTTAACAGGAAAGGAGTACACTCTGTAAATGTGCAGGCTGTTTGTGATGCCAGAGGTAAAACATTTCTCATCTAATTATGACATTGACCTTCGTAAAATAATAAACTGGTATCAACTTTTCAGTATGACTGGGACCCCTATAGTCTGTTTCTCACAAAAGAACATTTTACTTTCACTTTCACTTTCACTCCGTTCATCTAGGACATGATTAGGGTTTAATGTGGTTTACCTACTACAGATAACTTACAATATTGGTAAGTCAAATATTAAAAGAAGATATTAGTTTTCTTTAATGAGAACAAAAATTCTGTTCAGGAGCCAGCCATTTCCAAAAAGGGAGTTCCCACCATAAGATAAAGCCTGAAAGGGGAGCTCCAACCAAATGTCCCCATTCAAATACACTGAAAATCTTAAAAGGGGAGGTTTCCCTACCCTGTATCAACCCTGCTGTTTCAGATACATTTCTAAAATTCCCCCCTTTCAGTCTAAAAGAAAGAAACATTAACCAAGGGTACCCTAGCTAATGTACAATTTATAATTTGATGTTGCTCTGATGTGGATCAGCACATTTATGCGTTATGCAATATGCATTACGACTTTTGATATCATGTTCCCTAGTTTGAAACAATATAGTTGAGTCATAATTTGTGAGTCTATACATATAAAAAAGAAGATGTTTTCTCCACAAGAGACCAAATGACACAGAAATTAACAATTATAGGTCACCATACTGCCTTCAACAATAAACAAAGCCCCTCCATCCTATCAACTATAAAAGGCCCTGAAATGACAAGGTTAAACAATTAAAACTAGAAAACTAATCGCCTAGCTAATTTATGCATTAATATTGTGCAATAAATCTGTTTATGCTATTAAAACATTTCTTTCTTCTAAAGATTATATACATGTATAATCTTTTCACAAACATAATTGCAAACTGGTCAGGTAGCAGTCATGATTCCCACATATTCAGGACTTCACAGGTATGTTTTTATTACAATGTTTATGATGTTGATCATCTTTTATTAGTCATATTCCCTTTCAAGCACTCAAATCAATAATTCTATAAATCTAAAGAAGCAATACATTACTTTTAAGGGGTGGCTATGTTTAAAAATATTGATGTACAAAAACTGAAAAAAGGAATATTGAAAAATAGTCTTGCCCAATATGATTTTAGGTTTTCTAGTGTAACTTCTCTGGAAAGCTGAATATATCAATTTAATTATATAAATGGTAGTTTTAACAAAATATTTGTTGTAAAAAGAAATATAAACCTTTATTTATAGGTGTGTACCTACATGCAGTGATATTGTTTGCCTTAAATTACCGGAGAATAAAGGTTTTTTCCCCTGGAGAAAAATCCCAATTTGAAAAAAAAATGGCTTAAAATTATTCCCAAAATACACCTTATTTCCCAAACAGTAGTAATTGAACAGGAATACAAACTGAAAAACGCTCATTTAAAAAATTTCATGTTTAAAATGACTATATGTGCAGATTTTAGGGTCTATTTATGTATCATCACTGACAATAAGGGGTCTTTATATTTCAAATGAGGGTTTACCTCTTGAAAGGGGGTCTGCAAATTGAACTTCCAGTCAAATTCATGGTTTATTATACAATTGTAAATTTCCCAATTTGATAAAAATGACGCATATTTTCCCAATAAAAAAGGGTAGAGGTAGTTATGAAAAAAGCTAACAATATCACTGACATATAAGAAAATGGTGGATGGGCAAATGGTGTATTGCTTGGGGATAGTGGTTATCCATGTCGACCATATCTGATGACCCCACATCTGAATCCTGTACTAGATCATCAAAAAAAGTACAACAAATGCCACTGTTCAACCAGAAGTGTGATAGGGAGAACATTTGGGAGGCTGAAGAGACGGTTCCATATATTACACTCAAAGGTAAAGTATAATAGAATTACTTTTTGTATAATGATCAGTGATAAAAAAATCTTTTCAGAAGGGCGAGGCTAATGGGATATATTTGGGACAATTAATGTTGGTGTATTCAGTAGAAGCTAACTAATTTTTTTTATAATGTTACTAATCTGCTCATTGTTGAAAGCTGTACTGTGACCTATAGTTGTTAATTTCTGTGTCATTTTGATCTCTTGTGGAGAGTTGTCTCATTGACAATTATACCATACCTTCTTTCTTTATATTTGCGTTCATATGTTTTACCAAAACGTTTAATACCCCAAAAGTCAGGTACATATAGGGTTTGTTTTTGGATGTTTTGGTTCAAATTATTTATGACTTAGGGGCCAAATAGAGGCCGAAGAAAGCATTTTTCTAGTTTTCCAGACAATTACTTGTTTATTATTGTATGGTTCTCTCTGAAATTGTACCACAAGGTTCCATATCACAAATGGAAGTTTGACAAAAGGGAAAAAAATGTATTTAGTATACTGTCGGAAAACTAAATAACAGTGGCGGATCCAGAAATTTTCATAAGTGGGGGCCCACTGACTGACCTAAGAGGGGGCCCGCTCCAGTCACGCTTCAGTGATGCCCTATATAAGCAACCAATTTTTTTCCCAAAAAAAAGGGGAAGCCTGGGCGCTCCCCCTAAATCCGCCTCTGAATAATCCAGCAATCGATGTATAAAAACCGTACCACAATCAAGAGATGAACGGTGAGTGCTACTAACACAACACTTGGGCAACATACATTTGAATCAATTAATATACAAGTACAACATCTTTCGAAAGGCTTACCAAAATGTGATGCATGGTAAACAACCATAGAGACATGTTATGTAGTATTATTTATAGCTTACTATAGGCTCCAATGTTGAATATCATACTGTAAACTTTTATATTTCATTACTTTAACAACAGAAATGGTCTCATTGGCACTCATACCTGTGATCTCACCGCGAGCTTTCTATTTTTCCATTGTATATACATACATACATACATGCAATGCCAACTTTTGAAATATTATAAAATATATACTACTTGAGAAAAATGCTGATAAGTGTAACAAATTAAGTTATGATTTTTTTTTTAATTTTAGATAAAAATGAAACCAGGCAAGGCATGCAAAATAATAATTGCTTGTGCTATACTCCACAATATATGCATTTTGTTGAATGAACCAGACATTGAAGATGATGGAGTAATTGTAGGCAATGATGGGGAACATTTCAATGGTCATCAAAATGGAAGAGCTGTTAGAGATCTTATTTCCACAACATTTTTTAATAATTGAAAATCAGAAATAAATCATGACAACATCTTTAAATACTTTTTTTTATCAATAACAATGGAATAAGAGAACAAGAATCGTCAACACAGACAAATAAATAAATCAAAATTAATTTTGACTAGCTTCTGTATTTAAAAGAGCATCTAAAATCATGTTTTCACTGTCAATAGTTTTCTTCTGGATCATCATGTTGTAAAATTGCATTTGTCTTTGGAAAAGTTCCATCTGCATTTCATTTCTTTTCAGGTCACTTTTTAAAACAAGACATTGCAGCTCATATACATCATCTGCAGTCCTCTTTGCTTTCTTCTTCTGCAAACTTTCACTGAAATATAGAAATTTTACTATTTGGTATTTTTATTTTATAATCTAACTTAATATTTAGTAGATGTGTTAATATTATATCATTGCCAATGAGACAATTATTCAAAGAGCCAAAATGACACAGATTTTATTATAATAATATCACTATTCCCAGCCTTTAACAATGAGAAAACCCAATACTGTTTAGCTCTTATAAAATAACTGACTTGACAAGACAAATGTGGAACAATTAAAAAAAAAAAAAAAAAATGAATAATAACACATTAGCTAAAAACAAAAATTAAACAGACAGCAACCCAAGTCATATACTGTTTTACTTTTTTCAGTCTCCTTAATTGGGACAGGGACTAACAAAATCTGAAAATAGTAAATGTGCTTGTAAGAACTCATTTGTTCCATTCTAATAATCATGGTCACTTAGTGGCGGATCCAGAACGTCGTGGGGGGGGGGGGGTGCTAACTGTCTGACCTAAGGGGTGCCCAATCCAGTCATGCTTCAGTGATTCCCTACAAAACAATTTATCTTAGACAGTGCTGTATTTAAAATATGAAACACATACCTGGGTTTTGGTGGTTGATGAGTGCAAGTCTGTTTTTGTGCAGGTGCAGGTACAGGTACAGGTAGGCTGACATGAACAGTAGCATTAGAAAGTGCTGACTCCTCCTTTCTCTGGTGAACCTGCTCCAGTTTCCTTATCCAGATACTCTCCACAGAAGATGGTAAATCTACCAGTTGACAATTGTTTTACATAAAGATTTTGCTCAACTCAGTGTAAACTATCATATGTAGATATAAGAAGATGTGGTGTGAGTGCCAATGAGACAACTCTCCATCCAAATAACAATTTTAGTGTTTAGTATATATCTAGTTGAAAGTTAATTCATATTTGCAATTTAATGTGCTGTTTGTAATACACATGCCCATTTCTAACACTTCCTTTGCATAGCCATTTTTTTCAAAATTCTGAATAGGCCCCTTAAAAAATACTATTGTTACAGTACAAGATTCAAAATAAATGAACAAATAAATATATTGAATAACATAGATTGGGGAAGGGTATTGTAAAAATGAATTTCTGAATATATATAAGTTATAATTCTATCAATAAGTGTGACAAATGGAACAATAATTATAAATATATGAAAATCAGATGCATTAACTTGAAACATGCTGTTAAATGAAAATAAAATAGAATGAAAGTTTTTTTTTATTAAGATTTTTTTACACAACATAATATATTATTGTCAACTTATTTCTATCAAAATTTATGCTTTATCATTGCAACTTTATATAAAATGCAGAATACAAAATAGTATTAAACCATTAATTTAATTATCTAAGTAATAAATACCATCAACAGTCTGGCATGTTGGAAAACCATTCAGAGCTGGTGAGATGGGTACAGCTGTAAACATTTGTTCAGATGTTATGCTGTCTGAAATATAAAAAGACTTGTTTTATTTAAAGAATTGATAGTTTGTACTCTTTATAATAGAACCAATTATACAATTATTACAATTGTTTCTTTCTTCACAAATTTTCATATCAATATATAAAACATTTATTTGACATTACAGTTTACAAATCTGGAATACTTGTAAAATAACATAGTGACTGAAATATTCTAAACAATCCTAAGATTTGCTTTCTATAAACCTTCATTATGAACTGATCAGACATAATTGGCATGTTTGCGGTACAATTATAAAAACCATGCATATGGAACTGTTTATAAGTTACTATTTCAAGGCTTCATATATTAAATCAGTTGACAAATTGATCGCACTTCTGTTATGATATTGTAATTATTATGTTTATTTATGTTGGCCTAATTTGTGTTGTATGGCCTGATAGTTGTTTACCAAATAATCTTATAACTGTGCAGTTTAGGAATCACTGGAACAATCACAGAATGATTGGAACTTTCTAGAATGATCCTTATAAAAGATGCGTAATTTAAACTTCTACGTTATTCCAGAAACTTCCGTTGTAACTTTCCAGGATTTTCCACAATGTTCCATTATAGAGTGTTCTAGAATTTTCCATGACAACACTATATATACAGACACTAAAGTTAAATTCCAATAATTAAACTTGGACTTAGACATTGATAGACATTAGTATTCACGGCATTTGGATTGACACTTTTATTCTACAAACAACATCATACTGGATTGTGACCTTAGTAGTGAACATAATATTCAGATTGGATTCCGAAAGATTTCCGGATACAGATAAAGATAAAAGAGTGGACTCATATTTTGACAGTTAAGTTATCAGTAATATTTGTAAAATACTTCTTGTAAACTTTTGTATAATAAATATTGTTAAATTTTAGTATTGATTTGTGTCTTTTGTTGGCTACAATTTAAAGGCGATTTCTGGCCGTAACAGAAATTGGGGGCTCGTCCGGGATCTTAAAAATATCTTATTCAAAATTTGTTTAGTATTTGTATTATAACTAGCCAACAAAATTCTACAAAATGGCATTTGATGCTGATAAATTTTTGAAAACGCCAGACCTGGAGAGTTTTGATAATTTAAAGAAAGAGGAATTAGTGTTGCTTGCTAAAGAACTGAAATTAGTTTTTAAAGTATCTATGAGAAAACAAATTATAAAAAATTTGGTTATAGACAAATTAGTTGACGCAGAAATTTTAGGTGAAGAGGCTCTTGAACTTAAGGTCGAAAATATTGACGCCTTTAAATTAAAACAGCTTGAATTAGAACATGAACTCAAACTAAAAGAACTGGAAATGAATTTGAAGGAGATGGAGAAAAGAAAAGAAGATGAATTTAAATTAAAACAGGCAGAACTGGAAATGAAGGAAAGGTTAGAAATGGAGAAAAGAGAAAAAGAAGATGAATTTAAATTAAAAGAACTTGAAATGAGAGAAAGGCTAGAGATGGAAAAACTGAAAATTGAAATGTCAAAGAAGAAAGCAACACTAAAGTCCAGTCGAAATCAGATTATTTTGATGCAGCAAAAAATATACGTTTGGTTCCGAAATTTTGTGAAAAAACAGTTGATAAATATTTTCCACAGTTTGAGAAAATTGCTAATAATTTGAAATGGCCAATGCCGTATTGGACTACGATGCTGCAAAGTGTTTTTGAGGGTAAGGCAGCTGAAATATACTCCGCACTTCCATCAGAAAAAAGTTCTGATTATGACACTGTGAAACAGGAAATTTTGAAAGCCTATGAGCTAGTACCAGAAGCATATAGACAGAAATTTAAATCTTATAAAAAGTTTGATTCGCAAACCTATGTGGAATTTGCTCGGGAAAAAGAAGATCTACATATTTGATAAATGGCTTACTTCAAAGAAAACAAAAAACAATTTTGATCAACTAAGACAATTGATGTTATTAGAAGAGTTTAAACAATGTGTTCATTCAGAATTAAAAACACATTTAGACGACAAAACTGTTGAGTCAATACATGATGCGGCTGTAATTTCAGATAATTATACTCTTTCACATAAAAGAAGTTTCAAGAGTCAAAATGTTAATACTTCCAGTGGAAATTACAAAAATCAAAGCACTGAGCGTACTGATAGTAAGCCTGTTCCACAGAATAAGAGTCAGTCCAGTTATAATATGTCTAGTCCAAAATTTGATACTTTTGAGAAGAAGTCACTGACTTGTGCTTATTGTAAGAAGATTGGTCACCTGATGGCTGATTGTTTTAGACTCCAGAAGAAGAATGAACGAGATAATAAGCCGAAGACCAGTGCTTGTACGACACCTTATATTACCAGTACATTGGAATGTCCTGCGAGTCAGGCTTTTAAGTCCAGTTTTTGTGATTATATGGAGGAATATAAACCCTTTATGTCTGATGGGTTTGTTGCTATTGTTGATGATACCACTCTTCAGCCTATTAAAATTTTACGGGACACTGGAGCTTCTCAGTCTTTATTGTTAGAAGGTGTGTTGCCTTTGTCCGAGGAGACTTACGTTGGTGCCTCCGTTTTGTTACAAGGTGTAGAGTTGGGTTGTATAGATGTTCCTCTCCATCGTATTTATCTGAAGTCAGATTTAATAACTGGACCAGTTGTTGTAGGTGTTCGTCCTAATCTCCCTGTTGAGGGTGTTACCTTATTGCTAGGAAATGATCTAGCTAGGAACAAAGTGGTTGCTGAACCAATTGTTACCAGTGAACCGGTGGTGGATGTTAAATCACCTGAAGATGATGCTGAATTATATCAAGCTTGTGTTGTTACTAGGGCGATGGCTAGAAAACAACAAGATGAGAATTTGCAAACAGACAAGTTTGATTACATGGACCTTTCTGACACTTTCATAGCTGACATTGAAGGTCCTGGTAACTCAGAAAAGGCAATTATAAAACCACCTAGTGTTAACAAAAATGTTATTATGCCATGGCCAGATGTAAATAGCCATTCATTAGACCGAAAGAATTTATCTGAAGAACAACATAAAGACCCTGAGGTTCTTCAGCTCAGCCAGAGAGCTCAACCACAGGAGGAAGCAGACAAAGTGGCCGAATGCTATTACCATCAGGACGGCATTTTAATGAGGAAGTGGAGGCCTCCTGATGCTACCCCAGAGGAGGAATGGAGAGTGGTGTACCAAGTGGTGGTGCCTAAAGTTTATAGACAAGAAATTATTGGTCTTGCCCATGACACCCCCTTGGCTGGACACTTAGGTATAAGGAAGACTTGCCTTAAGATCTTGCAGCATTTTTACTGGCCTAAACTTAGAAATGAAGTTGCAGAATACTGCAAATCATGTCATACATGCCAGGTTGTTGGTAAACCTAACCAGAAAATACCACCAGCACCACTTCTGCCTATTCCAGCCTTTGACGAACCTTTCAGCAGAGTTCTAATTGACTGTGTTGGACCTTTACCAAAGACCAAGACTGGAAATGCATATTTATTGACAATCATGTGTACATCTACCCGCTTTCCTGAAGCTATTCCGCTCAGAAATATCAAGACACCTACTATCGTCAAAGCTTTGATCAAATTTTTCACATTAGTAGGACTTCCTAAGTCTATACAGTCCGACCAGGGATCAAATTTCATGTCAGGTTTATTCCAGCAAGTCGTGTACCAGTTAGGGATTGCTCAGTAAAGATCAAGTGCGTACCATCCAGAATCTCAAGGTGCCTTAGAACGTCTTCATCAAACATTGAAGAACATGATTAGAACTTTTTGTCTTCAATTTGACAGAGACTGGGATGATGGAGTTCACTTTCTACTTTTTGCAGTCCGAGAGGCTGTTCAAGAATCCCTTGGATTTAGTCCCTTTGAGTTGGTATTTGGCCATACTGTAAGGGGACCGTTAAAATTGATTAAGGAAAAGTGGCTTACTGAACATACTGACTTGAATCTTTTAGACTATGTATCTAGATTTAAAGAAAAATTGTATACTGCTTGTAAAATTGCTCAGAAAAACTTAAAAAATGTACAGAACAAGATGAAAATATGGTATGATAAAGATGCCAGGGACAGAGTTTTTGAGCCTGGTGATAAGGTACTTGTATTTCTGCCTGTCCCTGGACATCCTTTACAGGCTAAATATTGTGGTCCTTATACAATAGAGAGTAAAATTAATGATTTGAATTATATTGTAAAAACTCCAGGTCGGCGCAAACAAAATAGAGTGTGTCATATTAATATGTTAAAACCATATTTTGAGCGTACTAATGTACTATGTGATAGTAAACCAGTTGCCACTTTAGGCATGGTTAAATTTGAGAACAATCATGACAAACCAGATGTAATTGAACCAACTTTTAGTTGTAAAACTATGGAAGAGACAGTTAGATTGAAAAATTCAGAAATTTTGTCAAATTTAGATTCAAAACTTGCACATCTGTCTTTTGATCGTAGAGAAGAAATAAAAACTTTGGTATTTTCTTTTAAAAATCTTTTTCCAGATGTGCCAAACAAAACCACTGCTGTTTGTCATGATGTTGATGTAGGAGATGCTTCTCCAATTAAGCAACATCCTTACAGGCTCAATCCACTCAAACTTGAAGTTATGAGAAACGAAATTAAATATATGCTTGACAATGATATTATTGAGCCGAGTAACAGTGAATGGAGCTCTCCTTGTCTCCTTGTACCAAAACCAGATAAAACTTTTCGTTTCGTGACTGATTTCAGAAAAGTAAATTCAGTCTCAAAATCTGATTCCTATCCGATTCCAAGGATAGACGATTGTATTGACAATATTGGTCAAGCAAAATTTGTGAGCAAATTTGATTTATTGAAAGGTTATTGACAAGTTCCATTGACACAGAGAGCTCGTGAAATATCAGCTTTTGTTACACCAGATGGCTTATTTCAATATACTGTAATGCCATTTGGCATGAAAAGTGCTCCAGCTACATTTCAAAGAATGATCAATAATGTTATAAAAGATTTAGACTGTTGTTATGCTTATATTGATGATCTTATTGTATGTAGTGATAGCTGGGAACAGCATTTAACACATTTATATGATACTTTTGATATATTGTCAAAATCAAATTTGACTGTTAATCTTGGTAAAAGTGAATTTTGTCAGGCAACTGTTGATTATTTAGGGCATACAGTTGGCCAAGGTCAAGTAAAATCTATTATGGCTAAAGTGGAAGCTATTTCCAAATTCCCACCTCCTACAAATAGAAAACAACTTATGAGATATTTAGGCATGATTGGATTTTACAGAAAATTTTGTTCAAATTTTGCTACTGTTGTTCAACCATTGACTCATCTTTTACGGAAAGATTCTAAATTTATCTGGAGCGAAAATTGTCAAAAGGCTTTTGAAAATAGCAAATCACTTTTAATTAATAGTCCAGTTCTGATTACTCCAGACTTTGAAAAACAATTTAAACTTGCCGTTGATGCAAGCGATGTAGGAATAGGAGCTGTTTTATATCAAGAGACAGATGATAATGTTGAAAAACCTATATCATATTTTTCTAAGAAATTAGATAAACATCAGAAAAATTATTCAACTATTGAAAAAGAGTGTTTTGCAATGTTGTCAGCACTTCAACATTTTGATGTATATTTGAATCCCACTGTATATCCTATTCTTGTTTATACTGATCATAATCCTCTCACCTTCATGCATAAAATGAGAAACAAGAATCAGAGGTTGACTAGGTGGAGTTTATTGTTACAGGAATATGATGTAATTGTAAAACATATTAAGGGTAAAGATAATGTAATAGCTGATGCTTTATCTAGAGCTTATTAAATCACTTTGTATATATTATGTATTTTTGTTCATATTATTCATGATAAGTTTTTGTTACACTAAAACTTCTTTTAAGGGGGAGGTGTTATGATATTGTAATTATTATGTTTATTTATGTTGGCCTAATTTGTGTTGTATGGCCTGATAGTTGTTTACCAAATAATCTTATAACTGTGCAGTTTAGGAATCACTGGAACAATCACAGAATGATTGGAACTTTCTAGAATGATCCTTATAAAAGATGCGTAATTTAAACTTCTACGTTATTCCAGAAACTTCCGTTGTAACTTTCCAGGATTTTCCACAATGTTCCATTATAGAGTGTTCTAGAATTTTCCATGACAACACTATATATACAGACACTAAAGTTAAATTCCAATAATTAAACTTGGACTTAGACATTGATAGACATTAGTATTCACGGCATTTGGATTGACACTTTTATTCTACAAACAACATCATACTGGATTGTGACCTTAGTAGTGAACATAATATTCAGATTGGATTCCGAAAGATTTCCGGATACAGATAAAGATAAAAGAGTGGACTCATATTTTGACAGTTAAGTTATCAGTAATATTTGTAAAATACTTCTTGTAAACTTTTGTATAATAAATATTGTTAAATTTTAGTATTGATTTGTGTCTTTTGTTGGCTACAATTTAAAGGCGATTTCTGGCCGTAACACTTCGTAAATTTGAAGAAACTTGAATTTCATGCATAATAATAAGGTCACATAGGCATTCAAACTATACACACCTTGTGAGTGTCTGCTGTTACAGGTGTCTTTGTGAGAAATCCCTGAAAAAAAACATTACTTTTAAGATTATAAGGCACAAAGAAAGATAACTCAATTATGTAAATCGTATTACTACGAGTGTCTTATAAAAGAATTAGGAATAAATGAACACTCAGGTAATCCCACATACAAAAACATATCATTTGACAAGGACGAGATTTTGGCGAATCATAAGTCCTTCATGGCTTATATGAACATTGCATTGAACAACAAATCGGAGGACTTACCTTGTTTGTATTGGATACCTAAACTTCACAAAATTCCGTACAAACAACGGTACATTGCCGGCTCATCTGCTTGTTCTACTAAAGAATTGTCCATTAGATTGACTAAAATTCTGTCCGCAGTTAAAGAGGGTCTTCAGATATACTGTGAAACTGTTTACTCACGTAGTGGTATTAACCATATGTGGATTCTGAAAAACTCTAAAGAACTTCTGGATAATTTTAAATCTCGGTCTTTTTCTGAAATTAGTTCTGTTAAAACTTTTGATTTTTCAACCTTGTATACAACCATTGCCCATGTGAAATTGAAAACCCGTCTAAAAGAAATAATTCACAATGCTTTTCATCATAAAAATGGTAGCATACGCTATAAATTTATCACTTTGGGATACCATAAGGCATATTTTGTTAATAAGGAACAAAAGGGTAAAACATACTACACAGAGGAACAAGTGATCAGTATGCTGGAGTTTCTTATTGACAACATATTTGTTGAATTTGGAGGTAGACTTTTTCCACAAATTGTGGCTTTCCTATGGGAACGAACTGTGCGCCTCTCCTTGTCGACCTCTTCTTATTTTCATATAAATCGGAGTTCCTTCAGACACTTGTCAAAAACAAGAAGATCAAAGAAGCCAGGTTATTTAATTTCACTTTCAGATATATTGATGATGTTTTTTCCATTAACAATCCGAACTTTTCTGATTGGATTCCATTAATATACCCACCAGAACTAGAAATTAAAGAGACCACAGACACGGCTTCCTCTGCCTCATTTTTAGACTAATACCTCGAATTTGACATACACAGTCATCTCAGTACCAGAATCTATGACAAACGAGACGATTTTAATTTTGAAATTATCAATTTCCCCCACCTTAGTAGTAATATACCAACTTCACCTGCATATGGAATATACATTTCCCAACTTATTAGGTATTCAAGAGCTTGCAACTCCTATTCAGACTTTGTAAAACGTCACCAGTGTCTGAGCAGAAAATTGATGAACCAGGGGTATGTCAAAGAACGTCTCGTCCTTTTTCTAAAAAAGTTCATTGGAAGATACCCAGAACTTGTTGATAAATATTCCGTATCAACTTCACAAATAATACAAGATGGTCTTCAAGTATAGATTTTGCGTACTGACGTTTGTTATCATCTTAATTACGTATTATAGTATTCTTTTATATGTCTTTTTTAGATATTCATTTGAAGTGACTCTGTGGTTACGTAAAACCACATACTTTGAACGGCAAAATTATTTCATGTATTGATATTACTTTTACTTAAGGATCTTGACATACTATGAATGACTAAACTATTTTATTCAATAAGACTACTTTTTCTGTTTAGTCTGTTTTTTATGATATACATTTGACGTGAAACTGTACTTATGTATCCCGTCATACTTTGAACCACACCATTATTAAGGTCTTTCCTTTTACTAAAGGGAAAGACCTTACTGTATTTCTTCTGTTTATTAAGGTCTTTCCTTTTACTAAAGGGAAAGACCTTACTGTATTTCTTCTGATTATTATTATTATTATTATTATTATTATTATTATTATTCTTTTTGTTCCGCCAAGTTAGCCTCCGTAACCGTAAGACGTGTCGCTTTCATGTTCACACTTTGTATCGATGTCATGAATACCTACTTGGAACTCACCCTGTGAGTCGAAATATTTTGTCGGTTCGGAGTAATCCCTCCGAAACCCAAAAACCTTGTTATCGTTCCAACACCGTAACTGTAATAGGTAGAAAAAAAACGAAGGGTGAAATTTGTTCAGGACCAGACCCCAGTTCTTCGTTACATTTGGATCGAAAAGATTCAACGACTCATTGGTAGTGTTATGCCCCTATGAAAATTAACCGGTGTCGGTGGACCACCAAAACTCAGAAACCGTAAGTCGTAGACACCTAGGATCTTCACCATTCATCATCAATTCATGTGACTTTGAAAAATACCTCAAGGTCAAATTTGTATGTTGACCTTGACCTTTGACCTAACACCTTGTTATGGGATAATCTCAGAAACCATTATACTTACAGAAGTTTTAAATAGTGGAAAATGTTTGGGTTATTACGGCGCAACTTTGTTACATTTTGACCAAAGAGATTTGACCTTTTAATAAGGGGCATAACCCCTGTTTTAGGTTTCTGAAAAGACAAAATCAGCTTTTACTATGTAACCAAAGGTCCTAGACCCATGGGGTCTTCAGCAATGACATTGGGGACTAATGACCTTGACAAAGGTCAAAAGGTCAAAGGTCAAGGTCATGTCCCAGATAGCGAATTAAGTGTTTTTAACCTCATATAATGGATTTTTAGTGGGTTTTCAAGCTTTGTACGGTTGACCTTGACCTTTTCAATACATTCTACGTCTATTAGAACATGTATTTTACATTACAAAAGGAAAGACCTCTCAATTGTTCAAGAACAATTGACAGTTTAATTATTATTATTATTATTCTTCCGTTAAACTTTGACAAATTTAGCCGCGTTAACCGTAAGACGTGTCGCTTTCATATTCACACTTTGTATAGGTGTCATGAATACCTTTCTGGAACTCACCCTGTGAGTCGAAATATTTTGTCGGTTCGGAGTAATCCCTCCGAAACCCAAAAACCTTGTTATCGTTCCAACACCGTAACCGTAATAGGTAGACAAAAAACAAAGGGTGAAATTTGTTCAGGACCAGACCCCGGTTCTTCATTACATTTGGATCGAAAAGATTCAACGACTCATTGGTAGGGTTATGCCCTATGAAAATTAACCGGTGTCGGTTGGCCACCAAAACTCAGAAACCGTAAGTCGTAGACACCTAGGATCTTCACCAATCATCATCAATTCATGTATCTTTGAAAAATACCTCAAGGTCAAATTTGTATGTTGACCTTGACCTTTGACCTAACACCTTGTTATGGGATAATCTCAGAAACCATTATACTTACAGAAGTTTTAAATAGTGGAAAATGTTTTGGTCATTACGGCGCAACTTTGTTACATTTTGACCAAAGAGATTTGACCTTTTAATAAGGGGCATAACCCCTGTTTTAGGTTTCTGAAAAGACAAAATCAGCTTTTACTATATAACCAAAGGTCCTAGACCCATGGGGTCTTTTGCAATGACATTGGGGACTAATGACCTTGACAAAGGTCAAAAGGTCAAAGGTCAAGGTCATGTCCCAGATAGCGAATTTAGTGTTTTTAACCTCATATAATGGATTTTAAGTGTGTTTTCAAGCTTTGTACGGTTGACCTTGACCTTTTCAATAGATTCTACATCTATAAGAACATGTATTTTACATTACAAAAGGAAAGACCTCTCAATTGTTCAAGAACAATTGACAGTTTAATTTTATTTATTATTATTACTTTTACTGTTAAATCTGGTTTTTGTTATATCTACTTTACGTGAGTCTGCATTTATGTATGCCGTCATACGACAAAATTATTTTTATGTCTACCTGTGCGAATTTCAAACGCGCAATTTTACACCAGTATTTTGAATAGGACTATAGACATGTCACAATATCCGTAGAAAATTAATCATTGCAAGTGCCTTGAAGATGGTATTAACAAATTAATATTAATTTTATAAATACTATATCTGGAAGTAAATTAGTTTTGTATGGAATTTTCACCATACTTTATATTTTTTTTATTTTTTTTCAATGGGGCAAATGTTGACATAAGGGGCATTGCAAAATTGACCGCCATAACAAAGCCATGGCTAGCAAACTTCAGTATTTATTAAATACCATCTTATCCATCTTTTACCACCATTTGATTTATAGATGGTGGTTCTGTCAACAATATCATATAAAGGAATTATATAAATAAAAGGTAACATGAATGTCATACTAAGTAATCTCAAAACACATGAATCTATTTTTAGAACATTGGCGACGTCTGCAGGGAATTTCTTTAAAAGGGATATCCTTTTGTCATAGCAGACGACTGCTTTGGTTTTGGGGTTTTCTTTGTAACTTTAATAAAGAAAACAATAAAAACAGACAAATTTAGGCGAAACAAACGAATGAAAATTACGAAATATTGCTATTTCTCAATTACCAACCTACAGAGGTCTCCATGCCACCGTCGATTCCCTTGAAGGAGGATGTATCTTTCATGGCATTGATGATGTTTTCCTCTGCCATACTTATTGGTTTGGGTGCTGGTCCTCCCCCTGTTTTATTTCTCTCCTTTCTCTCGTATGTAAACCTTTCCTTGGCATCTCGGGTTAGATTCCTGAATTTGGTTTTAACAGTAGAAAGTTTCCTGTAACTAACCCCCAGAGCATTCACCTCATCTGTAATCTTGGCCCACATTTTGTTTTTTGCATCTGCAGTTATGTCAGGGCCAAATTTTCCTCTCAATAACCCTAGCACCTCCACCCCTCTTCTACTGATCAAATTGACTTCCATACCTGTGAAGTTAGTCCCTCTAATTCTTGGTAGTTTCTTGTTGGGGGTTTGTTGTTCAGCCATTGGTAAACAGGAAGTGGATGAATTTTGGGGAATTATGGGAAAATGTTAAATTAATCAGTTGTTAAATTTTTAACAAGTTGTTAGTTAACGCAGTCGTTAAATATTTTTGAACAACATCATTTAACACAGAAATTGACTAACAACAATGTTAAAAGTTAACGAGTTGTTAGGCTTAACTAGTCGTTAGCTTAACAACACTTTTGAACAACTGGGCCCTGGTACCTTTGATAACTATTTTATGATAATTCAGATTGACTGTTATATTCCTTTCTAGCATCAGTGGTGAAGACGCTTTATTTGTAAATATACTGCTTGGAACCAGTCATGTTATATTCAATCGTTTCTGGCATCAGGGGTGAAGACGCTTTTTTGTAAATATTCTGCTTGAAACCAGTCATGTTAATTGTTTGAAAACCATTGTCCATTAGACATGTAATATAGGTAGTTTTGAATGAATTTATCGTGTTAAAACGACACAAATAATTGCCTCACATGCATTTAATGTGTTACCTTAATATAATACAGTTACACGGGAGGTACTGACGTTGCTAACGTAAATTTTTATCGACGTCAAACTATGACTTAAGCAGTGTTCGACCGATTTATATCATTCAAACTTATTTAACTTAAACGGAAATTCCGCGATTTTTTACTTATCATCCTAATATGTTCGTCTTAACATAAAAAACACAATCACAAAATTTTATATTGATGTTCCTTCTAATAACGGAGAAAATCAAGTATTTGTAACTTTTTTGCTTGACCTACGAGAGTGGGTTGTGACGTTTTAGCCCGATTTGTTGAATCATGGGAAAAAATAAAATATGTTAAACTCTTAATTTCTTCTCACAATACTACGTAATTAAAAGCGCACAGATGATCGTTGGTCGTAGTTAATAACCACAATATCAAAATAAACATGCGTGTACCGTTTTGTATTATTGAATTAAAATTCCTATATAATTATATAAATATAAATATTTTCGAACTAATTTCAAAAATTATTGTTCGGATTTTTTTCATAAAATATCTGTTGAACATTTTTACTGATCTTGAACTGAAAATATTTTACATTTTATTTACCGTTATAACTTTGATAACCATTTCAATGAAAATAATGTGTGGAAAGAGTGTGTATATTATTTTGTAGAGTCATTGCATATTTCTCGATTTGCGTAGAAATTGGTACGAACTTTACCTTGCAGCAATTTAGCCTCAGGTATACACAGGTTTGAATTCAAGTGTACACAGCTGTGAATGTTGTCATTTCGAATGAATTAACAGAAAGGGTATAGCGAGTTTAATACACCGATGACAATAGAGAAACAATAATTTAATTGTATAAATTTATTGAAAATATTTTTTTAATTTCGGAAGTGTATGCAACACAAAAATGGAACAATTTCCGATAATGTTCTATGCAATTAGCATACAATTTCAATATTAAGTTGAAAGAACCTTAAAAATTAAATGTTGCGTTTACCAAATAAAAATTATTGCACATCTGATTTACTTTACCGGAATTTTTTAACTTGTGTTTAAATCTGGCGATTTTTAAAGGCTAAGTATCGCAAATCTTTCGCAATTTTAAAGTGATTAATTGAAAAAAATACAACAGTGCAACTAGCATGATCTTTTTCATTAATTTGATTGTTGGGACAGACGAGGCCGATGACTTGTATACAGATAACCAGAATTACCATATAAGCTTATGTTGTCAATACCATCAGAGAAGAGTTCCCATCGTCGAATGTGGTACATAAAGGCTTCCAAGAATGTACAAGTGGCATGTCTGACTCTAAACAGTTTGTAAACGGACTAAACAGTGACCTATAGACACCGACCGCTAATTGTTCTTGATTTTTGAAACTGCATGCATATATACGTTTTTGAGAGTGATTATTTATCTTGTGTCTGACGAAAACTCAATGCCTGCATGGTTATATCGTTCATTTTGGTTTGGTGAGTGTTCTCTGAAAAAAGTATATATTTCACAAATATATCTATACCATGAAGAAGCTGTGAAGGTATATACTACTCCCATTTTGTTTTGGTGTAAAAACATCGATGTTTACAGCAATACTTAATGAATAAAATGATCAAGGTAGAAAGAAATATGAGCGTCATGTAGCAAATATTACATGATCTCGGACCATGCCTAGTTGTCAATCTGTATTCCAATACAACCATATTGAGTAGCTAGTATTACAGGGTTCTTATGTCGTTTTACTTTTAGATGTATGAAAGGTTCTCTCTCTGTATATATATATATATAAATCGTATGTAACAATAATCAAATGTCTATAGGCAATAACTAAACGGGTATGAAGATTTTTTTATACAGTTTACACAATCATTAATAAAGAAACACAGCAACACTACGATATAACAAATGGAAAACTTATTTATTTTTAAGTAAGGCTCCATAATCATGACAAAACATTATCTATTTCTCAAAAATTTCAAATATCATGTTTATGATTTTTTTTAAAATTATTATCGGACACAAATATGTGGTTCAATAAATGTTACCTGTGCACACCGGGTACGTCAATAAAGAGACCATGCATGAACCTGTATTGTTTAATTGTGTCATACGAATTTTAGTCGACAGGATGTCACTGTAATACACAGGGACATGTATCGAATATACGTCCTTGGAACACCTAGCTGAATTTGTCACTTTGACGTTACATCTAACAATAATTCTGACATACCTTTTGTCAATTCGGGAGGAAGCCAAAATATATTTAATAAGATAACGAAATAAAATTTAAAAAGGAAACAAAACCTATACATTTTTCACCGAATAAACCAGATAGGGTCACACATTTTACTGTAAAGTGTCTTTACAAATGACCGTTCTGAATTGATTCCGTATATCATTCAAAGATTAGTTCAAAAAACAACTCTTTTAATAAAGAAATTGAAATGTCCGATATTTCGATATTTACATTTCTATAACCTGGCATTGGAAATATTATATTTCATTTGTATATCAACATACGTGTATTATGTCCAAGCTAAAGCTCTTACTAACATCGCTCCTTGTCAATAGCCGTTGAATAACATAATTAAAAAAAATGTTATTTGTAATAGTATAACTTTATTAATTTGAAAAATTACCTTGTCTGTATACGGAAATATTCTTGATATAAATCAATGTACTTTAAATAAAAGAGGCATACTAATGAATCTTTTGTATATCATTGATTGTTACAAGAACACTGCATTAATTTTGTTTTTCTTATAATTGAAACTTTTCTTCCTCATCAAATCTATATATGTTTTTATCAACGAGATCTTATCATATAAGGATTTGATAACTATAGCTATCAGCACTGCTAGGTTATTTTGTTATTAAAAGAATATAATTACCAATCTCTCTCGAAAGAAGGTTGTTTAAATGGTCGTCATACACCAACTTAGCTTGCTATAGATGAAACTTCTTGCTTTTACTTTAAGGCTGCACAAACATGCAATGCATGTCTTTCTTGTGTTGTGGGATTGGGAAAACTATGTACACTTTTGTCACAACCTTGTTTGACAGAACAACCCTACACTTAGCAAGACAATATAACAATGTATGACGTCTACGGCAATACCCGATTGATTGATGATAACGCACGGTCGGTAATCCCCGAATCTGTTTGTTCTTTGTGGTTTATAGATATCACCAGAATTCACGTGATATTTTATATCGGACACGCTGACAAGATGGCGATTTCCAAAAACTGATAATTAATTTCAAAAATCAATTTTGATCTCTTTACATACAGAATTAAACTTTTTTATTGATGAACATGTGGTTTATTATGCTTCAAGAACAAAATATCAATTTTTCATTTTTTTGCGGAGTTTTCCTTTAAAAACGAATTCATGGAACCCTCTTTTTTTACAAATGCCATTTGGTTTTATTACACAAAAATATTATGTTTGCCAATTTTCATGAAAACGTCAACGTGCAATTTTTTTGAATTTGAATTTGAAAAATATACAGCAAAAAATTATATTTTTTTCTACATTCGTGAACATTTGATAAATATGAGTTATTTAAAAAATAAATGAACAAATTTAAAGAAGATTTATATCAAACAGAATTTAAAAATAATTAAACCAAAAAAACCAGCTTGTGTTTATCTTTTAAAACAAAAAAGTTATGTATTTCTGTCGAAAGAAAAAAATCGTCCACAAATCCGAATTTTGAGCAAATATATAAAATTTCGACATATGGATATCGTACATTATTTTATAAACCTTCAATTTTTATATGAGTCTGACCTACGTTTCTGGTGCTGTCCGTGTTTTTCAATCTTTAGAGTTCGATTTTTTTTTTTGTCGTTTTATCGTTCTCTTTAGAGTAGTATTGATTATTTTCGACTTATTAGTTTCGATATCTTTTTTTTTATTCCGACTCTCTGTTACACATTCGGGAATGGTCCTCAACCAAAGAAAGTCTCCATTTTGAATTCAATTTATTTTAGGGAATGGAATTCTAAAAAAAATGAAAAGTCAAATCTGTCCCTCTCCTGATTCTTATTAGCCAAGGTATTGAAATATGTTATGCAATGCATGGTAAACTCAATTTGTGACAGTAAAACATAGTTTTACGTCGGTCACGCTTAGAGTACAGTACAATGATCCCCTTACTCTAATCCGTCATCAGCAAAGAGTATTAAATGGAAATGATTTCGAGGCTAATTAATCAATTACACTTTTGACTAAAACATGTAAAATATAAGCTTTACAAGTTTCTAAAGAAAGATTAGTTCAGTAATGAAGAGATCCCATATAGGTAAATAGTAGACAAATGCGATGTAATGCAGTGTTTAACTATCAAAACATCGAACAGTGAATATCAAAATGTGAAGATGTGTTTATGGTTAAGAACCTACGATATAATGTATGGTTCTGATATTTACCGATTGAAATCATGGTATGTGATACATTATTCCTTTTTTTGTTGTTGACTGTTCATTAATAATGTTTATTCGCAACAATTGATCTCAAACCCAACCAGCCAATTCAAACTGATGTTTGAAGTTTGTCCTTTTTTTGTATTGTTACACCACTTTTCTTAGACCGATTGCTCTGATAAAATACCCTACCTTATCATATGCTTATGTGCCTGTCTAAAACTAGAAACGTGTTGTCTAACGATTTTTGGTGGTTAATTGTTGCTTTGTCTTAATCTTGATGACGTAAATCAAACAGTTGGTTTCCCATTCTAAATTGGTTTACATGTTGTTAAATCAGGGCCTTTCCTAAAAAAGGGGCGACAGATTTCTATATAGTAACTTAATGTCTAACCAGTAAAGATTTGCTCGTTCTTTATTTAGCTTTTTCACTATTTGATGCGATCATCCATGGCGAGTCTTTTGTACACGAAAACATATTTGATTTAATCAGGATAAAACTAACCTACATGTATATGCAAATTGTCAGCAAAATTTCAATGTGAGATCAAAGCCTATCAAAACCTAAACAAATCAGCTATAAATCTTCAATAATACATTGGATAGTTACAGTTTCCATAAAAACCAAGAGCTCTCAATCTCCAAATTAAGTGGTAATTGCAAGGAATTGCAAACTGGATTCACTCGATTTTCAAAATACAATTATTGTATACGTATGTAAGAATAAACCAGATGAGCATATGCGGCTATAAATATATGAATGCAAACACTTTGTTTGCATAACATTGCTACACTTATAAGTTGATATGGGAAAAAAGTAAAATCACAAAAATATTGAACTCAGAGGAAAATCAATTCGGAAAGTCCATAATCACATGGCAAAATCAAATAACAAAACGCATCAAAAATGAATGGACAAGAACTGTCGTATTCCTGACTTGGTACAGGCATTTTCAAATGTAGAAAATGGTGGATTGAACCTGGTTTTATAGCTAGCTAAACCTCTCATTTGTATGACAGTCGCATCAAATTCCATTATATTGTCACCGATGCGTGAACAAAACAAACAGACACAATAGGTAAAAATGTCAAAAATAGGGGTACAGCAGTCAACATTGTGTTATCATCTTAATCACTATAAAAACAACAAATGTAACGAAGAAGCACAAAAAGGCATACATCAAATTAACATCCTCATTTTGATTATATTATACGATTTTATTTGTCTATGTAAAATGCACCCATCAAGGAAGGAGGGTTTTGAGTACTGGAAAAATTGCGCGTTTGAAATTCGCATAGGTAGACATGAAATAATTTTGTCGTTCTAAGTATGACGGGATGCATAAACACAGTCACGCAAAATAGATATAACAAAAACTGGGAGAGTGTGTTTAGACCATTATAGATGTATATTTTTAAAACAAGACATCACATCGATTGCAGTTTGAATTATCAATAAAAAAAATTGTGTATGTTATATTCGAATAAATTGTAAAAGAGTGGTTTGGAAAATACAAGATGGACATCAAAACTTATACATAGAACACAAACGGACAACACTATGGCTAAAAGATAAAAAGACAGACAGACTTAATAGTATTCGAGACATCAAAAAGAAAACAAAAAAACTAATACTTACGAACCCCACTAAAAACAGGGAGCGATATCAGGTGCTTGGAAGGCTAAGCAAATCCTACTCCACATGTAGCAACCATCGCGTTACTCATGTTATAACGAACCCGGTAACATATGGAACATATTCGATATCATATGTGAAACAGATATTACATAAAGTAAAAAACAAATCGTGATGGTGTTTATTAAATTTGAAACTTACAATTCCAAAATACCCGAAACATAAGTTCAAATCGCAGTTTTACTGAAGCTTTTAAGAGAAGCTTTAAAATCATTAAAGCTAACAAACGTGTACATTTTTGAGGAATTGTGTGTCGTCAAACTAGACATATCGAGTACTAGCTGAAAGTGACAAAACATTAACAACTTCTACCATGCAAATTTCAAAACAGTAAAAATCACCAAAAAAAATTAACTCCGAGGACAATTCAAAACGGAAAGTTCCTAATCAAATGGCTAAATCAAAAGCTCAAATACATTAAACTAATGGATATCAACTTTCATATTCCTGACGTGGTACAGACATGTGTTAGCTATCAAATTGTGGATTAAACATGATTTTATAGATGCATTTCCCAGGATTATAAATTTTTACGCAAGCCTCGAATTTCGTCTGAAAAAGGCCACCATAACAGGACGAAGTTGAAAAGCAATAAAGACCAAACAGTCCAAACGATTATTCTAAAAACACCTACGGTAATCTACTCCGGTAGTAGAAGATTAGTAGTATATGAAAGTATTCAAAGTTTGGTTAAAAGTTAATTTATAATTATGACAAAAGTCATGATAAATCATGTCTCACCGAAACGCTTTCTACTAGGCTTCAAATGTGAGCAAAAACATCCTTCCTTTATCCATTTGCTCTGGTAGACCAAATACTCAAACTGTAAACACTTAAATACAAAATTAAACATGAAAGTTTGAATACAAACAGTTTGACCACTCAACTTACAAGGGAAAACTAACGGCACATACAATCGATCCATGGTTAAAGTGCATTAGAATCACATGAATTTTACTAAATTAAATCCAATTTATGGTTTACAGCAATTTTTTGATATCGCATTTAATTCGATCTAACAACTGTTTTTATTCGAAAGAGTCAAAAACCTAGTCAAACTGTATAAAAAAGTACAATGAATGATGGTCAACGCAGATACTATTTTTTTAGCATTTTGAAACTCTCTATCAATATTTTAAATCCTTTAAAACTGATATCATCTAGACGCATAATTGTTATTTTATTGACAACATATTTGTTAAGATTGCAGGAAATATTTGTCAACAATCATTTTGGATTCCTATGGGAAATTTATTTTCTCCTCTTCTGTCCTATGTGTTACTTTAACAGATCTTGTTAGTATGTTATTGTTCTATAATATGTCAGTACTAGTATGTTATGTTTCTATTATAAATTAGAAAATACGTTGAATAACAAACGTCAAATTATTTAATCACGTAGTGGAATGAACCATTTATGGATTCTTATAAATTCTATAGAACTTTTGGAGTATTTTAAATTTCGGTCTATTTCTGAAATTAATTCTTTTATATTTTTGATTTTCTAACCCTGTATGCTATAACATTGCCCATGTGAAATTTTCAAATTGTTTGCATATAAGTTGAACAAAAAAATATGTGACGTATAAATTTTCTTACGTCAGACACCCGAAACAATTGTTTCTTTTAAAATTGTAACACGATGATGACTGCTTTACCCATTTTAGACTATTTTATTTATTGTGTCGTTTAGTTTATGCATCCCTTTAAATATAACGGAATTTGATGAGACTGTCATGCAACGTCAGAGGTTAAGAGCTATAAAACCAGGTTCAATCCATCATTTTCTACATTTGGAAAAACCTGTACCAAGTCAGGAATATGACAGCTGGTGTCCATTCGTTTTGATTTGTTTTTTTCATTTGAATTTTGCCAGGATTAAGGACTTTCCGATTTGATTTTCATATTAGTTCAGTTTTTTTTGTGATTTTCCCTTTTCTTATATTATTTTATTAACCAACTAAGTACATTATTGCCAAAAATGACTGGTTATTAAAAATAACATATTTTCTGTAATGGCCCTGTTTTTCTGTAATGGCCCTGTTTTTTTCTGTAATGGCCCTGTTTTTCTGTAATGGCCCTGTTATTTCTGTAATGGCCCTGTTTTTCTGTAATGGCCCTGTATTTATGCCCGGTTTGTCTGTATAAAGTACAATTAGGGTTTTTAATAAAGTTTATAAAATTAAGATGTAAAGAGTATAATACTTTTTTGTATTTTATTTAATTTAGTAACCAGCAACCAACATTAAAGAACCATATATAGGGATCACTGTTCATCCTGTTTTTTCAACACATAACTTCTGTCAACTTTTAACTTGGATATTTGGTATATCAACACATACACTTTTATTCAGTTGGTTAATAAATGTATTAAGAAATGGGTGTTTTTATAATGGCTCTGTTATATGTCCTCGGTCAGTAGTAATGGCCTCGGATGTCAGTAATGGCCCTCGGCGTTGCCTCGGGCCATTACAGACTTCCTCGACCATTATAACAGACCTTGGACATATAACAGGGCCATTATAAAAACACCCATTCATTAATACTATAATAATACAGGCTTCATAAATGGATTTCGAAAGCGGAATGAAATCTATAGGCAGTCCAGTACAGTCCTTTAATCTACTGTCCATTATCTTCACGATGTCCAAATATTGATATGATGGACGCATCTATCCAATCAAATTAAAGAATACCTCAGATACAACATTATATGCTTAACAACAAATAGAAATTGAGAATGAAGATTGGTTGAGAACAATTTTGACGACAAAAGTAGAGAATTTAGCTTCCTAATTCGTTAATTTTAAAAGTTTCTTTTCTGTGAATACTAGCATCGCTTGCATATGGTGAACATAAAATTGAGAATGGAAATGGGGAATGTGCCTAAGAGACAACAACCCGACCATAGAAAAAAACAACAGCAGAAGGTCACCAACAGGTCTTCAATGTAGCGAGAAATTCCCGCACCCGGAGGCATCCTTCAGCTGGCCCCTAAACAAATATATACTAGTTCAGTGATAATGAACGCCATACTAATTTCCAAATTCTACACAAGAAACTAAAATTAAAATAATACATGTTGGTCTTTGTGTCCTCATTTCGTATTTCTATGTTGTTGTCTGTATACCTTAAACTTTTAGGTTTCATTTTCACTTAGTATATTCAACCTTATGTTATGTACAAATGTAATCGAAATCATGAGACTCAAGTATACTAAATTTAAAACCAGGTTTAATCCATCATGTTCTACATTAGAAAATGCCTGTACCAAGTCAGGAATATGACAGTTGTTATCCATTCGTTTGATGTGTTTGAACTTTTGATTTTGCAATTTGATTGGGGACTTTCCTTTTTGAATTTCCCTTGGAGTTCAGTATTTGTGTGATTTTACTTTTTATAAACGTGTTATAGTATCAAAGTTGTTTTAAGAAAACATAGCTTTTGGATGAATGCAACCAAAACATACAAAGTTTTCGCGTATTGAATTTTAAACCTGATGCATTTTGTTATCTATTATTCATGTGTTTCTTTGCCTTATACGTTCTCCTATTTATTTGTATTGTAGTCCTGTAATATAATGTTGTCATTTTAATGTTATATTTAACATTGCCATTAAAGTGCGAGGTTTGGCATGCCACAAAACCAGGTTCAACCCACCATATTTTTCTTTAAAAATGTCCTGTACCTAGTCAGGAAAATGGCTATTGTTATATCATAATTCGTTTATGTGTGTGTAACATTTTTACGTAACGTTATGTTTCCGTTGTGTCGTTTGTTTTCTCTTATATTTTAATGTGAATTCACATTACTATAAGACGTGTCACGGTACTTTTCTATCCCAAATTCATTTATTTGGTTTTGATGTTATATTTGTTATTCTCATCGGATTTTGTCTAATGCTTAGTCTGTTTCTGTGTGTGTTACATTTTAATGTTGTGTCGTTGTTCTCCTCTTATATTTAATGCGTTTCCAACAGTTTTGGTTTGTTACCCAGATTTGTTTTTTGTCCATAGATTTACGAGTTTTGAACAGCGGTATACTACTGTTGCCTTTATTCATATCAGAAACATATACAACAGATTTACAGAAGATATGATAAAAAAAATAGTGTTTTCATTTTTTTCTCAATTTCCTAAAACATGTTAAAGCAAAGATACTTACAGGTTATTTAAATAATTTGAAAATAAGAACATTTGTTGTGTGCGTCAAGCACGCTTTTCTTGATTTATCTAAAGACACTTAGACTAAAGAATAAAAAAAATAAAATTCGAATTTGAAGGTGTTCAAATACTTGCAAAAACATTTGACCAAATGTTAAATAGTCTATAGTTGTCTCATTGGCAATAAAACCACATCTTCATTTTTATATTGTATAGAACGTATGGATGGTACCTAGTACTACACAACTTTCATCAAAAGGACGTTGCACAACAGATGGATTCTGAATCCCTGACTCTCAGACCAAAGAATCAAAATCGGCAATTCATTTGAAGGTGTTCGCATTCTTGCAGAAATATACAACCAAATGTCAAATAGGCTTGTACGTTATCTGGTATTACACAACTTTCATCAAGAGAACTATGTACAACAGATCACTAAAGATCATTGCTGACGTGTTACTTTAATAATATTAGTATTGCAGATGTTTGTCAATATATTGCAAATGTTTGGTCAATATATCGCAGATGTTTGGTCAGTATCGCAGGTGTTTAGAGAATGAAAATAACATTTAAGAACTTTTAAACTAAACAATTACCGCATGCAAAGCCGTGGTACTAGAAGAACTGCAAGTGTGTAAAACAACAACAACATTACATAAGCAATACATAACTGTGATACTTAATAAAACAAAATAAAACTATCAAAGCTGTATATAAAGTATATATTCATTCAATTATCAACCAAATTATAAAAGATTAACACATATTCCTTAAACATGTTCTGGAAGAAAAATTAAAAGCCAAAACTGCAGTTATGGAAGAATAAATTATAGTTGCCGTAAGATAAAGATTATTAAAAGTAGAAGTATCCTATCTCTTATCCCGAAATTGTTGAAATTTGTTCATTCAATTTCCCTTTAGGAATACATGATATGAATACATAGAGATATGAACGTACCTGCCTTTGTATAATAATATTGAAAGTATGATTGAAATTTGTTTTATCAATTATACCATGTATTTTTCAGTACACGCTATGAATATTTAACCATTATCATTATAACTAATTGCCTTATAAAGTGATAATTGTGCATTTCATTATTATACTTGTGTTAATTCGTATTCTTAGTATATTTGTTGTATTATGGAATTATTATTCAAGACAGACAGTTTGTTCAAATAATAGCTTTGGTAATATCCGAGTTAAACCTAAAGACTTTATTTAATTAGTTGAAATTCTTAACGTACACTCTATGATAAAATGTACTAAATGTATTAATAACTTTTAATGAACAATTGTTTATGTACTCGCATTTACATATTAGACATGAACATTAATATCTGGACAAATTTTTCAGGATTTAAGAATAATGCCTAACATCATTTAGGCAAAAGTCGTACTGTCTAGGCGTTAATGTCCAATTTCACTCATTGCGGCTTATGTGTTTAGTTTTTATCTATGTTTCGATTTCCATATTTGGTTAGACAATTATATAATCATATAATTTTATGTGCTAAGTTTTTATCTATATTTGTATTTCTATTACTGGTGAAAAATTATGCAAATAATATTATATATTAAGTGTTTACGTATCATTCTATTTCGATCATTGATTTGACAATTATACGTTTAATATTATGTGTTTAGTGGTGATCAATGTTCCACTTGTTTGATAATTATACATATGATATCTTGTGTTTAGTTTTTATTTATTTTTTTCCTATTTCAGTCACTCGTTTGACAATTATACAATTAATACTATGTGTTAAGTGTTTAACTATGTGTCTATTGCCATCACTTGTTTGATAATTATACATATGGTATCTTGTGTTTAGTTTTTTATCAATGTTAACATTTTCCTCACTAGTTTAATAATTATGCATATAAGATCATATAATACTATGTGTTTAGTTTATACATGTCACTTTCTACAATATTGGATTGTCTACAATAATGAGTTGTTTAAATGTATGATTATTAATGCGCATGCAATGTGTCTACAAGCGATGTGATGTGTAACTACCAAAGAGCCATCGACTCAAGAGGGGTCTATAAAAATAACCAATTCATCTATAGTCAACTTTTCATGTGGAAGTTGAACCATTTTTTTAAAGCATTAATCAGCCGAAACTTAACTGTCCTGATATTATTTTGGGGGATTATCAATCAAACAGCAGCTTATCAACCCAGTACTAAAAAACTGGCATACCTTTATACATTTGTTGCGTCCGACGCAGTTGTGCAGCAAAGTGTATATTATGTTTTAAGTAATGATCATTTGTTCTATTGAATGAGTTTGTTCTAATCTAGTTATAGAAGAGGAAACAAAAATAGTTTTCTTAATATACCCGCTAGTGTACAGCTCTAATTTCTCTTACTAAACTTAAACAATTGTAAGCAAACATTACCAATTTCTTTGTTTTACTCACTGTTTTATTAAACAAATTACTACAATATGTTTATAAAAGCAAAATTTCGACAACTGATCATTATGAACGGAGAAATTGCTACAGACAGTCATTACAAAATCTGTCATGCATTACGAAATCTCACCCGTGCATTTCGAAATCAAAATGTCGTTTATTTCTTTGAATAAGAACTTGTATACATAATCTCATCAACACATGTTTAATAATGTTCAGTGTTTTGTAACGACTTGACACGGAAATATTCTACAGCCTTTCCAAGTACGACTTTCGATTATTATCACTGTTTCATTTCCGTTGATCAATCATCAGAACGCAGACTACTTAAAGATTAAGCATAGTTAAACTGTCTGCTTCACAGTTACTTTAAATTGGCTAGATAAAATGTGCTTTAATAGCATAAAATTAAGTACTTGGATAAGAAATCAGGAATAACAACTGACAATGTTGAAAAAACATTCATCGTGAATGTGAAAAGACAAGTCCAGCTATTAAATTCCTGTATCTTTTTCACGGTAAGATTCTTACTCTTTGTTAATTCGAAGAACTAAATTTTTAATAAAAATGTTATAAAATGGTTTTTTCTGTATTTGTCCTGTTATATATTTGTGGTTAGCTATATTGGGATCGGAGACTCGAAGACTGTTCTTAAATGAAGTTGCCTTATAGTTGGTTAATAAAATTATCAATATATGGACTTTTTCATATTGTCCCTGTAACATGCCCTTGATATTAATAATGGCCTCAGACAGTTGTAACGGCCCTTAGCCTTGTCATGCTTGCCTCGGGGCCATTATAACAGTTCTTCTTGGCCATTATTAATACATCGGGCATGTTACAGTGTTAATATGAAAAAGTCCATGCATTAATACTATATTATTATACCTTAAATCTGCAATAAGAAAAACCTAGAAACCTAGCAATATTTTTAATTTAATCGCCTATATCAACTTGATCTGTTATAAACGTTGAAGAAATTAACATATCTATGCAATTAACAAATGTGTGTATCGGATAAACGAGACAAAGGGTAAATAATCATTAGTACTTGAACTAAGTCTTGCAAGAAAATCTAGAAAACACTCCTAGTATCCATCGACGGTTTATTCCTTGAATGCCAACACCCTTTGATCTACCGACAATTTACCTGTAAAATTATGTTGGCATTCGAGGAATAGGTGCAAGTAGTAATCACAACAAAAGTGCATGCTTATCAAAACAGTCATATTAATTAAACAGATAGGTAAATACCAGGTAACTAAATCAAATGCAAAAGTCCTTTTGCGTCAATTACTGTTTTTCATGGGTATCATTTGCGCCAAGTTTTTTTCCAAATGTATCAATTGCGCCAATATTAGGAACTCATTTGGGCCAATATACCTTTACACATATCTATCATAAATAATAGTGATTAATTTATAGTTATTCTAATTTTTGGCTTTAAAAGTATCATATGTTCGGAAATATTTGACCATGAAGATGAGCATCTGGAGAGAAATGAATTAAAATGCATTAGAGAGTCAATGTACAGAGAGAATAAAACTTAATGGTTTGCTGAATATTGAATAAAGATATACAAAAAAGAAGAAAATAGAAGCTTTTTCTGGTTATGTTTTAGCCAAATATGTTGATGGCACAGTGCTTTGTTTCTACCATGCATATGGGCTTTATTTCTATAAGAATTTTTATAAACTGTTTTATGCATTGCAACCTTCAATGTTTGTGTTTTTGGACAATAAAGTGAAGTTCCAAGCTACTATATACAATAAATTGGGAAGTGTAAACTGCCGGTTCCAAGTCTGAATAGAGGAGTAGGGAAGCAATTTTTATTCTAATTGGAACAATCGTATGTTTTGTTTTGGTGCATATGATACCATGTAATTTTAAAACATGTGGCACATACGTAGCATTGGAGAAAAAAGTTGTGGCGCAAAAAGACGCATTTTTAGCTCAAACGGATCTCTCCCATCAGATGCACGTTTGTCAAGGTGTTGAAAATTATTTTTTGTTGTTACTGCTTGAACCAATATGATCTTCTCTTAAAATACCATTTTGAAAAACTCTTTGGACTTTGATGCTTTTTTTCAATATTTCTATAGTTGTGTGTGCTATAATATATTCTCCCATATTATTTGATGGAATTTCTTCAAACTTTATTTCTCGTTTTAGATTACAATAGTTTATTTTGTCCAGTTGTTCATCATTTTTCTTGGTTAGAATATTACACCCTTCTTTATAAATTGTTCAGATGCTAGTTGTGTTGACAACTCATCGGAATTCTCGTTACCCTATGTAATGGATTTTTTTTTTTTTTTTTTAGAGTTTTGGAAAAAAGCAATACATATTACATCTGATACCAATTTTTGATTAATTTCTACAAGCAATTTTCACATTACAAATGTTAAATTTAAACAATTGTTCAATTGCAAAGTTCATATGGTTCATATCAACTAATAAAATATTTAAAATGATATGGAATTAAATAAATCTCTAATATCCTTTTATAAGTTGAAATTATTTTTTTACATTTAAATACTTATAAAATAAAAAAAACACCTATTGTTCCTATATCAACATCTATTGAAATATTTCTGTTGGCGTTTAAGGAATAGGTAACATATAAAATATTGCCTTTGGAGGAAGACACCTCATTGACATGGTTTAAATTGGTAACCAGTTTTTGGACAAATTCCCTTTTGCCGACATGTACACGTACCACTTTTATAAATGTCATAAAGTGTAAATGATGTTAATCATGAGACATCTGTTGTAAAAGTAATAACAAATTCGAAGGAAAATGTCTCATTGGAAACGAATTAAATTTTATTGTATGACATTAATGTTAATGAGTAGGTTGGTGAAACGTAGATATGGAACATACTGACATATGTTGTAACAACTAATTGTTCTCAAATATACCTTTGTCTGTGATATTCATACTTTCAAGCTTATGATAGATGTTCTTAATAAGTGGATCAGTATAAAAGAGGGACGAAAGATACCAGAAGGACAGTCAAACTCATACATAGAAACTATACTGACAACGCCGTGGCTAAAAATAAAAAGACAAACAGACAAACAATAGATAATAACATCAACGGTACCAATTTTCATGCACCAGATGCGCATTTCGACAATACATGTCTCTTCATTGATGCTCGTAGCCAAAGTATACGAAATCGAAAGCTTACCTAAAAGATGAAGATGTACCCTTACGGAGCACCATGAGAAACCTTTGTTTTGTGGAATTTGTGTAACTCAGTTCTTGTTTTCTGTGTTGTGATTGTCTGCTGTTGTATATTCCCCGTCTGTTTTCGTGTTTTGCCATACTGTTTCTAATTTCTTTGATACATGTGAGTTTTGTATCCCTTCTATACCATTAGCGCTTTTTACAATACTTTCCATTCAGGCGAGAAAGTTCATTATACTCTATAGAAAATCCTGACGTTTCAGTGCAAATCCAGCATGAACCAATGTCAGTCTTTCTTTCATGTTTTATATAAACACTGATTCGTAACCATCAAGGAAAAAAGACTAAATGAAAGTGTGCAGAGTAGGTATACATAGAAATGTTGATTAGATTGTTATCAAAACAAAATTAAAACCAATTAGTATTTCGTTAGCATATTTGTTAATTGTCCAACATGCAGGGGAATTGATAATTGATGTTAAACAGAAATAAATATGAAATTTAAAGGTTAAATTACAAATATTCAAGGAAAAGACTGTACTAATTCAGGAATATGACAGTTGTTATCCTTGATTTTGCCGTTTGATAAGGGACTTTCCGTTTTTAATCTTTCTCGGAGTTGTGAATTCACTGTTTTTTGGT
Organism: Mytilus galloprovincialis; assembly: GCF_965363235.1. NCBI lineage: Eukaryota > Metazoa > Mollusca > Bivalvia > Mytilida > Mytilidae > Mytilus > Mytilus galloprovincialis. The sequence goes on from NC_134849.1 coordinate 4,399,194, forward strand.
AACTAACAGTTGAATTAATATAAGAAGATGTGATATGAGTGCCAATGAGACAACTCTCCGTCCAAGTCACAATTTGTAAAAGTAAACCATTATAGGTCAAAGTACAGTCTTCAACACAAATAAAATTTTCAATCCGCATCGAATATAAATATCTTCACCTTGCAGGTAAAAATCAATGTATATCAGCTAAAGTATATCAAAAATATTAGATAACATCTTATACATATGCTAAATAAATTATCACAGTTGAATGCTTAATTAATGTATGCTTTACTCAATTAGGTTATATGAAACGCTGATCTGTCATTATGTTAAAAGAACTATTGGACCAGTATATACTATGTAGTTGCATACTTAACAACATTGGTACCAGTTTAACATGTTTAAGGTACTGATAATTGTCTCCAACCCACTTAAGTTACAAAAATGCTGAAATCCTTACAAATAAAGGTATGTTCTATGTTGTTTTGATCATACCAACATTAAGTTTCCGTACACACTAGTAGCCGGGTATTACATGATAAATCTTTTTAAACTATTTTCCCGCACTTTAATCAACAATCAGAGTCATTTGTATGTTTTATGTTTTTCTTTTGTGTTCTGGTACACCATGCTGAGGAAAAGGAAGGTAAAACAAGGGCTAAACGAACATTCTAATCCCGCGAAATGTTATGCTGAGGTTTCATTTATTTTCGTGTATCAATTTTCATGGATAAAGATAATTGTTGTGTTCCTGTATATTTTAATTTCGTGGTTTTGCCGAGGTCTGCATACAAGTCTTTAGAAAATTTGTCAATCGTTGAACAATTAATTTCGTGGTTTACCTATACCCATGAAACCTACGGAAATTGGTATCCAACGAATAATAAAGAATCCCCAGTATGCGCCTTTGATTGAAGATCGTCATATTTGTCAATATTTTTTTTATATTCATTTTTAAAATGTGGTAAGCACAGTTCAGTTTTCTTGTCCAATTTTGTGACTTCATCACTGAATTTTTACTAATTATGAGTAACTAAAGGGATGATGCTAACGAACCTTACCAATATTGAACCCTTTATATTACACATGTATTATCCTCAATTGTTTTTAAGGGGGCGTATTGCTTAGTCTTAAGTTTTACATGTTACATTTCGTGAACTTCAATGTCGTTTTGTAATAATTATTATAAATGTATTACTTAACTGAGATTATATTTCTAAAATACGCGACATTTTGTTCATTGCTAGAAAGTTGTTTCATTTGTAATAATGCAAGTTCTTCTTAATTTCATATATAGGTTATTTTTTGTGTTCTTGTTCATAAGACAGGTTCTTTCCGATTGAATATTACAGATTATTCTGAAAAGGAAATCAATAATATAATAATTCCGAACTCCGAGAAAAATTATAAACAAAACGTCCATAAGCAATTAGAAAAATCATCAAACACATCAAACGAATTAATAACTAAAATCAAATTTCTGACTAGGTAAAATAATTTTCTAGGTTAGAAAATGGTGTTTAAATCTGGTTTCAAATCTAGTTCAAACATTATGACAGTCGCTTAAAAACCTATTATAATGAAAACGATAAGTAAACAAAACAAACAGACATTATAAGTAAACATGTCAAAAATAGGGGTGAAGCATTCATAATTGTTTACTTATTTTTCAAAAAGCAAGTAAACATATCAACAAATCTAAACAAAAGGGTATATAGACAAAGAAAATGAGCAAACACGACAACCAAAATACAAAACAAAGTTCTATAGCACAACACAGTGGCGGGATGTACAAGTTCCGAGTAACGGTCAAATTGATACTGCCTAAAATTGGCTTAACAGAATACTACACCTAATTATTAAGATCATAAACACCGTAAGCACCTAGATTCTATAAGCCAAGATCATCGTTTAGTATTTGTAAAGTTGATACGAAATATTTATCAACATGTCTTGGTATCTGACGATGAACCTTTTTAGAAAAAGCATGAAACATTGTTAGATATACCCTGGTTCAGTTAGGGGTGATGTTTTAAAAAGTCGGAGTAGCAGTTACAAGCCCGTGAATACCGAATGAGTTGGGAATGTATGTCCATATGAACGTGATGTTGTGACGTAAGTATATTGCCACTAAGGGATTGATAATTTCAGAATTAAAATCGTGCAATTTATCATAGATACTGGTATTAAGATGAGAGCTTATGTTAAATGCGAGGTATAAGTATACAAAAAGAGTTCGAGGAATCCGTGTATGATTTTTCTCTAATTCTGGAAGATATATGATTGAAAACTAATATGAAAAGCTTGGACTGTTTATGGAAATAACCTAATCAATTTATCTAAATGTGAAATTAAATTATCTAGCTTTATTAACCTCTTGTTTTTGACAAGCATCTTTGAATTTCGTAACGTGTATTTACTCGGGACTTTTATAGCTTTATATACGACATTGGTGTAAACATTTTTCATCCCATTTGATACCCTATAGTGTATTACGTCTCATTGTCCTCAAGGCCTTGGTGGATAGCTATACCACATGTCCTTATATTCATACATTTTGAAAAATGTGTTAAAAAAACTTTCGAGGTGTTATTATTGAAACCTTAAAACATGTGTTATAAGACATGTATGAAATGAAAACTCTCCAATATAATATGTTGTGGTGATATTTGTAAAATGGCAATGACACTGTCAGCACTTGCGTTTAGCATGATAAATAACTTGCACTTTTACTGCTATTCAAATATCATTAAGAGGATCTTTTATGTTGAAAAATGTGTACCTCATATTATTATCTATAACCAGCACATTTCAAACCAGAAAGCCCTTAATCAAATGCAAAATCATAAGCTGAAACACATCAAACGAAAAATTTTTTTCCTTATATTATTATTTATAAAGGGGAATAATCCTTACGATTGTCTCCCATATTACTTTCTCTTCCATGTGCATGTAATAACTGTTCAGTGTTCTATTGTCATGTATTTCATTGTTATAATACAAATCATTGTAATCATTGTATGAAATTTAAAACCCGCAAGGGTCCATAATTGGATTAATAAAGTATTCTTATTCTTATAACCAGCACATGTCAATATATATCATATGAATTGTTTTTACCTTGGCTTACACTCTATTAAGTTATTCCTGAAGTACTTACTTTTTAGGTTTTGCAAACATATCATTTTAACAGACTATATTTGACTAATAAATATAGGAAGATGTGGTGTGAGTACCAATGAGACAACACTCCATCCAAATAAAAAAATTATAAAAGTAAACCATTATAGTTCAATGTACGGCCTTCACACCGACCAACAAGCTATAAATGGCCCAAAATTACTAGTGTAAAACCATTCAAACGGGAAAACAAACGGTCTAATCTATATAAAAAACGAGAAACGAGAAACACGTATAAATTAAATAAACAAACGACAACTACTGTACATCAGATTCCTGACGTAGGACAGCTTATCATAGTTTATATTCTAGGTACGATTTGATTCTTGCATGAAACAGAACTTACGGGTTTGTATAATTATGGTCATTCTTAGGGTCATAACTAACAAATAATCGCTTAATGTTTAATGAGTAAAAAGTAAAATAACAAAATTACCGAACTCCGAGGTAAATGCAAACCAGCAAGCCCTTAATTAAATGCAAAATCATAAGCTGAAACACATCAAACGAATGGATAACAACTGTCATATTCAGGACCTGGTACAGGCATTTTTTATGTAGATAAACTCATCATAGATACCAGGACTAAATTTAGTATATACGCCAGATGCGCGTTTCGTCTACAAAAGACTCATCAGTGACGCTCGAATCCCAAAAAAGTTAAAAAGGCCAAATAAAATACGAAGTTGAAGAGCATTAAGGACCAAAATTCCTAAAAGTTTTGATAATACAGCTGAGGTTATCTATGCCTGAGGTAGAAAGCCTTAGTATTTCAAAAAATTCAAAAATTTGTAAACAGTAAGTTTATATATATAACCATATCAATGACAATTCATGTCAGCACAAAAAGTGCTGACTACTGGGCTTGTGATACCCTCGGGGAAATAAATCTCCACCAGCAGTGGCATCGACCCAATGGTTGTAAATAAACTCATCATAGATACCAGGACTAAATTTAGTATATACGCCAGACGAGCGTTTCGTGTACAAAAGACTCATCAGTGACGCTCGATACCAAAAAAGTTAAAAAGGCCAAATAAAGTACGAAGTTGAAGAACATTGAAGTCCAAAATTCGTAAAAGTTTTGCCAAATACAGCTAAGGTAATCTATGCCTGAGGTAGAAAATCCTTAGTATTTCAAAAACTTATAAATTTGTAAACAGTAAATTTATAAATATAACCATATCAATGGAAATTCATGTCAGCACAAAAAGTGCTGACTATTGGGCCTGTGATACCCTCAGGGAACATAGTGCTTTAAATCTGGTTTTACAGCTAGCTAAACCTACCAAAAACAACCAAATGTTAAGAACTTTTTAACAAAACATTAGGATCAATTCAGGACATTAAATTTTAGAATGAATATTGGGAATATAATGTGTCAAAAAAAAGTAAAATTACAAAAATACTGAACTTAGAGGAAAATCAATTCGGAAAGTCTATAATCACATGGCAAAATCAAATAACAAAACGCATTAAAAACAAATGGACAAGAACTGTCATAAGAGACAACAACCCGACCATAGAGCAGACAAACACCGAAACCCACCAAAGGGAATGAATACTTCGTAATATGTAAATTATACATACTAGTTCACATGGTATGTTACTGACCTTAACTATTAACATATTCAACGTACAATTACCTAATATGCTAGAAACACTCATGGGGAAGCTGACACTTAACTTTTAAAATACATATTCAAGGATATCAGGGCAATGAGTAGTTTATGTAATTCAATTTGATGCATCATAGACTCTTTCGGTATAACACTGTTATAGAACCATAGATACAGTTTATGTTTCATACATCAATGAACACATAATAATGAGAAGTATTCACCTAGCATATTAATATAGATTCCACCGCTGCATCGAGTGTAATACGATATTTATCTATCCATTCGAGACAGTTAAATTTTCAAATTTAAAACGCGAGGCTCGCCGAGCGTTTTAAATATTTAAAATTTAACTGTCGAGAGTGGATAAATATCGCAGGCAAAATTATTCCATCTTTGCGACTGATCTGCAAAAAGATGTGTTCTTTCTATGTGACGTCATCAGGCATGGTCACTTTTTTTTTTCTTGCCGTCAAAATACGAAATTCAGAGGAAAACAAGAAAATTCGACGTCATAATTGGATTTTAACCAAAGAAGAACTGAGATCAAACGAACCACACGTTGATTAATTTTTTTTTATACATTGGGTGACAATGATGAATTGACGAAGAATTAGAGAAATATGATTCCCATCAATCTAAACAATGCCGAACGCACAAATAGGTCACATTAGTCCATCACATATCACGAAAAAGGTTTGGTGTATAAGACACATCACAAATTTGTGCATGCAATTTTAGAATGTATTTAAGTTCATCATTGTAATAGAATTGGATATAAATAAACAACTAATAACTAGAGTACTAAATATAAATTTGCTGATATTATAAATAATTTAACAACTGAGGGTTACAAGATCTAAACTTCATAAACTTTACAGCCGTTATTAAACGTTTGATTACATAAGATACAACGTGACGGAGTCTCAACTCAATAAAGAGTTATGTTCATGGTCCTACATCTTTGATTGTCTGTAGAATCGTTTGATCTGTATGTCTCTTTCCCATTTATTATATTTTGACTCATTGTTGATACGTATAAATGTTGACAAATTTATAATGATACAAGGCTAGGGTACCTGATGAGGATTTACGGCCTTGGTAAAAAATGACCTAAATGATATCCGAAACACCAGGTGCAGCTATATCATTTTTACATCACTGGAAATCGAAGACTTCTACTTGATTACCACACATCATTATAATCTTATAACCTCAGCTTATAACAGACACACACCTTTCTAACAATAATCATTTTACATAAGAAAGGTCAAATCAGGCTACGATGAAAATAACTAAACAATAAATGTATAGTTTACGCAATATATTTTTTCAAAAAAAGTTTGTACAGGAAGCAGTATATAATTCACTTATTAACAAAGATATTTATATGTTTTGCTTGGATTGGTAATGGACACGACTATTAATAAAACATTATGCGCTTATCCTGTCACGAGTCGTATTAAAGTTCGGTTGATTACTTCTGTTTTGTCTGTTACCATGATTTACGAGATGTGAATATCATAAAATGTCGTAGCCTTGATTTATATATTTATAAAAAGATGAGGTATGACTAGTGCCAATGAGATAACTTTTTATCCAAGTCAAAATTTGTTAAAGTAAACCGTTATAGGTCAAAGTACGGTCTTTAATACAGAACCTTGACTCATAATGAACAGCAAGATATAAATGGGACACAATGCAAATTACTAAATAGTCTAAAATTTTTACTAAGTATATGAACCATTTAGCATCCTTCATATTCAGGCTTTTCTAATTTCATTGTGTATTGCTACTTCTATTAAACACAAACGACTATGTAACGTTCTTTTTAAGTAGAACGTATTCACGTTCGTTTCTGGTACTCGAAATAACACCATGTGTCATCAATGTAGTCTTAATTTCAACTGGTATGCATCATTCTTCAAAATGTTAAACAGTTTGTATACATATGTTCAGATCTAGTAAATCGTAAAAAAAAAGAGACAAATCACAGAAAATTGATGAAGGAAGAAAAAAATAATGGAGTAATATTTACTCAATCAGATCTTGTATATCGAATAAGAGAGACAAATAAAACGAAAGCAAATAAGAGATCTAATGTAATCCTTCAGATTGTGTTTCAAGCATTTAAATCATGACAATAGGTCCACGGAAACAGGTTCGAATAATTTATAAAATAAAAAATGGCAATGAAAAACAAACTGTTACACTCTATAATTTGTTTTTCTTATAAAAAAGTAACATTATAAAGTTCTAGTTATGTGACTAGTTCATAAGAGAAGTATGATATTAAAATCCATTGAAGGTCACTATTGACCTTGAGAATGATGACATACGTTACATATTCTTCTTTATGAAATTAGATACGACATAACATTATGTTTGAAAGGTCTTTGTCGCTTTCAAATAATTTATACTGTATAACATTTCATATTATCATTTGATGCATCATATTTGTTTTCGATTCCATATTTGATTCTAATATAGTTTGAGAACAGTGTGTTTCAAGTTTTCGACGCATATATTACAGTTATGTGTACAGTTTGTATAACATTACACTATTCCATACACAATTTCATTACAATTTACAATCTAATATGATACAACTATATTGACAAACAATGGTTATTTTTCCTTTGTATTTTTATCGGTATGATTCATATTTATTCGCATTTTGTGTATGAAAAATTAACCAAGAACAAGAAATACGACGAAATGTAATGCCAAAACCATAACTTTTAGTCCAGATATGGTCAGGTGTAGATGTCTGCTTTCTCTAAACATTTGAAACTAGTAATTGATACTTTTACAATCAAAGTAACCTTACTTGAAAAAGACACAATTATGTAGATTCAATTAAAAATAAGGTCCAATTAGAATGTACAACCTCTAGATCACTGCCGATAGTAGTTAAAATGCGCGCATAATTTAGTTACGTAAATTCCAAATCGAAATGACGTTTACTCGGATTTCAAACGTTTGGCTTTGAGTGTTCCTGATCCAGAAAAGCGCTTCGGACTTATTGAAATGACCAACACGTTATGTTTTCAATCTTTCACATTTGAACTGGAGCCACAGACATATTACAAATCTATAGGCGAAGCAAATATCGTTTACAATGCTTGTGACTTAATTTCTACTATAACTTGTTGAAATATACGTTTTGTACAGCTGAAAATTCTTAAAATATTTTCCTATGCCTGTATCTTTCCTGTCAGCAATCATATTTACATAGCAAAGACAAATAAATTGTACATCAATCTAGTATATATCTAAAATCAATTCACCTGAAGTAGGCAAGAAATCCGCACAGAATAAAAGAAACCCATTTATATCCTAGATTCAAATGATAATTTTAATTAATTATTATAATTGTAGATGAAACAATCTAAGTCTATCAATTATTCAAGTAAATTATTCATAAATAATATCCACTATTACAAGCAAACTTAAAGTAGATGACTTAAAACTTTTCAGTTTTAAACCAGATATGACGTCTTATACATGTTATATAGCAATGACTGAACATGAAGTGTCAGGTATTGGGCTTTCCGTTTAAAATTTTCTTTGAAGTGCGGTATTTTACTGGTTTATTTCTGCGTATTTTTTCTCTTGATAATACATTAGATAATGAATAAATACATTATTTAATTAAACCTATTGTCCACCAGCGGTGGAATGCAATTTTTATTATGAAATATCGAAACACTTAATTGCAAACGAGAATAAGAAATAAAATGAGAATTTATTTCATCATACTGAATATCCTTTTAATGATATCATCTTAAAAGGTTATAGGGATATAAAGCATCAATGTGTTCTTCCGGATTTATATAAAATAATTAATGCAATTAAAATGACAACACAAATTTATATAATGATTTGATTTATTTTTTTTGGCTTTTGTGCCTCACATCTACATCTTCATCAACCTTTTAGTTTGCGTTACATTCATGTTTTAATATATCGGCCTTGACCATCACTGAGGACTATAGTGATTCACCATATATGGTTATATTCTTAGCGCCAGAACCAACACATTGACGAACTTTCAAGACGTGTCTGATTGCTATTAAAAATGTAGCAGTTAAGTATGGTTAACAGTTTATGTGCAACAAAACTATTGTTAAGTGTTAAACAAATATGTAATATTTATCGAAATCCAAGGACACGATAGAAACTGGTAAGATATAATAATTCAAATTGAGGTCAGCAAATACGCGAAAGAAAACATAATACATTTCATGTTGAATGTACGTCGAAAAGGGAAACATCACCTTGTGCTTTAGTATAAGAATTACTGATTACGTTTACATCCAGCACAAACTCTCCCCTTGATTGTTTATTATTCTACAAAATTAAAGCTACGCATTAGACTCACTCAATGTATTTAAACCCTTTTTGTGTTCGTTCTTGGAGTGCGTTCATAAGTTCAATTGTAAGCTTTGTACACATTAGTTTCGAAATTCATAACGGATCCCTATCTACACAATTCTTCAATCTGATTCGATGCTGGTGAAACTTTAAGATATGACCAATTTCCCCGGAGTATTTTTTTTTTCGATTAGATAGGTGAATCATGGTTCAAATAGCCCTATATATGCTAATTAAAGTATCCACGAATAAATCACATCATCTATTTTCATACCTTGAACAAATATTCTACAAAAACAAGGCCAAAACTATTGATTTTTATATTGATTTTGTTTTAATTGTTAACACCCCTTATGCGCATAAGGTCCCATACCACGTAACTTCAGGAAGTCGAATCATATCGGTCAAATGTAAATGGGATGTTGTTATTCTCATTTTGAACACATATATATCTGCATTTGTTCTGGTCTTATCGTCTATAAAATAAGATAAGATATAGTTAAACCAAACAACATCTTACGTGAGTTGGTCATAAAACACCTTGTGTTACAAACACATGTAAAACATTGTGAAACAGATGCAACAGCTTCTTGAAAATTTACCTACAGTCACGATAAAACTGTAGTGCTACTTATTTGTTCTGTGGTATTGTTTTATTTCCTGATGACTTAGGTAACGGTGCATAAACCGTGGTATAAATGTCATTACTTGTATCTACACAGTTGGAGAATTGGCAAAAAAATGCTGTCTGCATTTCTAATATAATAATATTTTTAAAAACGTTCTTGTTCAAGGTTTCGAAAAATGTTTGTGTTGTTTTCCAACTTTTATACAATAGCCTTTTTTAGTTATGTGTATATTTCACACGCAACATTTGGGCTCCATGCTATATAATCTATCCTCGTGTAATTTGTAATGTACAGGCACCTACTGAAGTTCGACGGAAATTGTCCCTTGCATATATATAATAAATGTAAACACAGGAATGGAAAGTAAGTCAAGAGTATGGATAGTTAAAGGAATGCACACAACAAACAGAATAAGCGACACATTATTTTTTTTTCCTTAATGAAATGATTTAGAGTCAAAATGATCCATAATGACTCTATATTAAACCAACATCCGACAAAAAAAAACGACAGGAACATTAGAATTTAATATTTCAACACATAAAATGCAAAACATCTGTGCGGGACTTGAACCCTATCTTCAAAACATACTTTTATTTGCAGTTCTATGTTCTACTGATGGAGTCACGGCGATGCTTGTACTTGATTTTGTCATTAAGGGGCTATCTAGGTACAATTTAGCGAAGTTCCATTTTCTTTCATTAAAAAGTAGATTTTTTAGGTATCAAGGAGACACTAAACCAATTTCATTTTTTAAGGAAAAAGATGTATAAGTTACAACAATAACAAAAAAAAAACTTGTTTATGCTTTAAAATGTCCTTGTCAGGAGATTCCCTGATTCCTCCACCTAAAACAGCCTAAATTCCGCATGTTGGACCGTCATCCTTTTGGAGGGTTAAATTAACTATTAATCACAAACTATCATGATATATAAAAATCGACAAATTGATCAAAAAGCAGTTTATTCTTTTTTTTTTATATTTTATATTTTATTCTTTCAGCACTTTTTGAAATCGGCCCTTCTGTGAAAAAAAGATCAGGGGAAAAATGGTCGTACCTCTTTCAAGCCCGACACTACTTTTTTATCAAATTCAGTCATTAGCTCGATACTTTTATGTTTCATGTATCACATCGGACTTCCAAAAATACAGCTGAACTCCCAAAAGTAATAATACCTTTAATCTTGGTACCGTTTTTCAGTCTTTTTGTTTTTCAGTTTTTAAAATTGTCATATTTTTTATTTAAAATATTGTTTTTTTCGTTTGCAATTTCGATTTCAGTTTATCATCGACTTCCGAGTTTCAATATCCCTTTCGTATGTTATGTTTTCCGTTTAAGGTAGTAGCTAAATGAAATAAAGGGAAGTCGTAGTAAAACTCATTTATAATATTTATAAAACAGATAGCATTTTGAAATTAAAGCGTACTATGTCATAATTCACTTTCCATTTCTGTGTAGCAACATCTCAGCGGCACCAGCATATGGAGTATATGTGTCTCAATTGATACGTTACTTTAGAGCTAGCTCAAAGTAAGTTGATTTTGTTTAACGATGAATATTGCTTTCTCAAAAGTTGCGAAGACATGGCTATGAATCAATCAAATTATGGTCATGATTCAAGAAATTTTACGGTCGCCTTGAACTAATGAGCCATTATGACAAAAGCGTGACAGAAATCATATTGATATTCTTCCTCAGTTATAATAACCTTCCATCATTACCGCACTGAACGAAGAAATAACACAACGGGTGCCGTATACGGTGCAGGAAATGCTTACCCTTCTGGAGCACCTGATTTCACTCGCGGTTTTTAGTGGAGTTCGTGTTGTTTCTTATTTATTATTTATACCTATTGATGTAAATGTCTTTTGGTTTTTTTAGTCTTTGTTTACTCCTTGGTTTTTATTGTTATTGTCTTAACCACATAACTGTCAGAATGTGTGAAAAATTCTCGTTTGTAAACATTTTGACAAGGCAAATCGTACGAGATCAAATATAAAAAAGAAAATGTGGTATGATTGCCAATGAGACAACTATGAACAAAAGACCAAACTGACACAGACATTAACAACAATAGGTCACTGTACGGCCTTCAACAATGAGCAAAGCCCATACCGCATAGTCAGCTATAAAAGGCCCCGATAAGACAATTTAAAACAATTCAAACGAGAAAACTAATAACCGTATTTATGTAAAAAAAAAAATGAGCGCAAAATAAATATGTAACACATAAACAAACGACAACCACTGAATTACAGGTCATGACTTGGGACAGGCACATACATAAATAATGTGGCGGGATTAAACATGTCAGCGGTATCCCAACCCTCTCCCTAACCTGGGATAGTGGTATAACAGTACAACATAAGAACGAACTATAAAAATCAGTTGAAAAATCTATTAGAAATAAACTCATCATAGATACCAGAAAATATGGAATGATTGCCAATGAGGCAACTTTCTAACACAATTTGTAAGTCAAACTAGAATAATTAGTTAGACGAGACACAAAACAAGCAAACGTTGAATAAAAATATGCAATACAAATTGTGTCAGCAGGTCGAAAACAAGAAAGTACGAGTTGAAAGTACTCGCAGTACTGAACATGCTGAAAGCTAGTTGAAAGCCAAAAACAATTAACAATAAAATTAGCATCTTCACATTTTTCCCTGCAGTGAAAAACTTATTAGCGTTTCAGCAAATGAATTCATCAATCATATTTATCAAAATACTATTTGACTAATTTGAAATATCTGTTTGATGAATTGTAAGGATAGTGTGTAGAGAGTCGAAAAACACATCCCTGAAAGGATGACAAAACGCATAAAAAGCACGAACATTTGACAATTCTTTTTAATTCAAATCTTAAGTGAGATTCGAACTCACAACTTCAGTACGATCTATATATGTACACATGTATAGCGTTAATAACAAGTACAACATATTTCAAATCTTGGACTACATGTATATACGTTAAAGGTATTCTGATATTATTGTAAATCATCATATTTGTGTTCAGGATGGCCATGTTTGTTTCTGATAAGTCTTAGATGATCAATGTACTGTATTGTGAACTATTGGATGATCAGTATTACGTTTCATTTCATTTTTCCATGTGTACGTAAGTTCTTACCCTTTTACATGCCTCTTTATTTGAAGAAAAAAAATATGTGACTATTTGTGCTTTGAAATGAGTGTCACCTGCTTTGTATTGGAAAATAAAACATCTTTCGAAATGTCAAATATTGTTATTTGAAATAAATATGCACATGTCGAAACATGCTGTTGAGATATGCAAACTCATTATACGAAATAAAGGTTATCACATCTATATTGATATTTAGGTATCATTTTACATATATATAGTTAGTTATCATGCTGTACTGATACCCCACAGGTTAGGGAAGGGTTGCCTTCTAACTAGTGTCTAACACATTATGTATGTGCTGGTTCCAAGTTCAAATTCTGTACTTCAGGGATTGTCGTATGTTGCCATATGTGAAAATTAAAATAACAATGAAATCCTAGAAAAATTCGGGAATTTTCTAATTGGGACAATTAAAAGCTCATATACAATAAAACAATTGATAACAACTGTCATATTCCTAACTAAATGTTACCTTCAGATTATGATGAACCATTGTTTTATTGTACCGTTTTGTCTCTTGTTGAGAGTTGTGTCATCGGCAATCCTATCACATCTTCTTATATTGATATGTAATATACAAATTCCAAAAACATGATTGATCCTATCGACTTTTATGTACCCAAAGAAATGTAAACTTCATAATCAAAATTAAGGACAAAAACCCATATTTGTCTAAGGATAAAAAAATCATTATTTTTCATCAAATGTTTATTTTGAATGAAAATAGATATGCAGAAATTAACATTTAATGAAAATTGTTCACAGATGACTTTGAAAACACACTAATATTATCATAACTTTTCTCGATGTTACCTTATCAATTGACCTTATCACATTATTACTACATGTATAAGGAAAGGTTGGTCATTAAACACCCGAAAGCCCAACGTTATTTTTTTTTTATTTTCCTGTCGTTTGTTTTGGCTGTGGTATTGTCTATTATTTGACATTGTGCCCTTATGATTTAGTTTTTCATCTTCAAATATGAATGCTTTTATTTCTCTGATTATGAATAATGGATTTTGTGGTTCTAATTTATCATCTTATATTCATTATCAGTACTTAGACAAGGTTTTGTATGATAAGGATCAATTTATTATGATTCTTATATTTATTTACCAATATGATTACTAACATAGCTATCCTCATTATAATTTTTATCAGGTCTTCTAAAACGTAAGCTGGAAAATAATTATATATCCTACACTTGTACTAGTCCAATTATTATTCTATAAATGATGGAACTTTTTTTTCATTAAATGTTGAACCAATATTCATTAGTGAGCATTCCGTATATTTTGAAACTTTAACTAGGGGGCTACGTGGTACAATTCAGAGGCTAAACAGGGATTAGTGAGATGTGATAATTTATGTTTTAACAATGATCTAATATGTTCAAATATATAGTATAACAGAATCATGAAAAGTTTTGCATTACTCATATTGGTAATCATGATAATACAGTTGTAAAATAATGTTTCTGATGAAAAATGCTACTACACAAACTATTAAAAAGAATCATGACGTATGGATATGATGATGCAATAATTATCACTGTAAATTGTTTTGTAAATAACAATTATAGTATAACGTCATGAAATGTTTCACATATTTCATAATAAGATAATGTGACCTTCGTGCTAAATATAAGATAAACATGATTTATTGCTTACTTTTGAGTTTTTAAAGCTTAGTTACAAAAAGCCGTATAAGCTGCACACCAATTGATTTACAATAATGGTAGCTATTATCATTCATTAACAAATTGACAGACGGTAGACGCGTACAGTTATGAGTATGGCTTGAACAAATGGGTTTAAGAAAAATGTGATGGGTTTAACATTGTTTTGAAGATTTCTTCAATGCTAATGCTTACAGCTCTTGCAGTTTCTATATATTTGATAAGTCGTATAAATTGAAAAATTGTATAATAAATAAATTTGGTGTATTTACTGTCTTCTGATTGGTTAAAAGAATTAGCTTGATTTTCAATTTTATCAATTTTTATGAAGAAACGCCCACTCTAACGTTGTGTATTCATACGCAAACATCTGTGTACGTTGTTATTCGTATCAATATATATCTTTGAGCCTAATCTTTGATAGAAATTTATTTATAATGAATGGCAATAATTTATTTTGAATTTATTGAACCATAAAATGAATTTTTGACTTTTCACATTTAACATAATCCGCTTCGCGGATTATTCAATGTGAAGAGTCAAAAATTAATTTTATGGTTCAATAAATTCAAAATAAATAACAGCCAATCATTAAATACAATTGTTATATTACTTTCGTAATGGCAACTTTTTGCGCTGTCAGCATACATAATATTTATATAGGAGGTATCATACTTATGTTGTATTTCAAAACCAACAACATTTTTAGACTCATAATTAAAAATAAAATTATCTGCATTTAATCATTTATTTATGTTCAGTACCAGCTACCAATTTGGTAGGTCATCATAAATTCAAACTATATTTAAGTATAAGTGTTGTCATCTTTTTCCTAAATCGAAAAATTGATTTTATTTCGTGAAAGACGATGAAAAAGAACAAAACATCAGAAGCAATACGTGTGCATTATATGATTTTTAGTGCACAAGTAAGGGCATATGAAAATCAGATTTGATTTGATCTATTGACTAGATTTTTGTGCTTTGATTTCAACCCAGTTATCAAACTATTTGGTCGCAGCCAATTTTTTTAAACAAACCGAACAACAAGCTATAAAGGGCCCCAAATTACTGGTGTAAAACCATTCAAACGAGAAAACAGTTTATTGTCGAATTATGAGTTTGATAAAATAATAATGTTAGTTCATGTCTATTTTTTTTGGAGTTTAGTAAGACGTCAATTTTCACTCAACTAGTACACATCTTATTTTAGGGGCCAGTTGAGCCCACGTCCGGGTGCGTAATTTTTCGCGGCATTAAAGACTCATTGGTGGTCTCTGCTTTTTGGTCGGGATGTAGTCTCTTTATCATATTCACCGTTTGCCTTAATTTTTTTCCAAAGTGTATTATAAACCTTCAACTCACTGTGATTTCGTTGATCAGAAGAAGTAGCATACACCAATAACTGAAAAGAACTGATAGATAGCCTAAACTTATATTGTCTTGACATACAATTTCCCTTATTTCAATTAATACTAGAACACACCCGCGAAATCGCGGGCATATACAGCTTGTGGACTGTTGTAGGATGATTTTTTGTAAAAGATATTATGTATGGAGAATTTGATAAAAGGTATCAAAAGCCCTCTCCCTTTTTCCAAAGTTCAATATTTGTTTCCTTTCTTTTAAATTCAATTATTTCTCTTGTGTCTGGCATCAGACCACAATTATTCTTCTCCTTTGCTACAATGCTTCTTTTGGTAAAAGTTAAATCAAATTATCAATTTGCACTGTTTCAAACATGAAATAAATGGAACTGCTTATATATAGACCATTATTAGTCTGATAAAATATGCATTTAGGACAATCCATCAGTGTTTTTTTTTATCTTTTGAGAGCCTTATTAACATGCCAATGGGAGGAAATGAATCATGTATAAATGACAAAGGATAATTTAGGGGGTGGTCGGAGGGTCCTGATCCCGAAATCCCGGGCTTAAAACTATAAAATCCCGAGATGCAGAATTTAAAGAAATGCTTATCCCGAAATCCCGAAATCGAAAAATATATTCCTGGATCCCGTAAGGACCAATCCTTAAATCCCGAGCTTAAAACAACCGATCCCGACACCCCTGTGTCCTTCTATTCTCTACCTTACTATCATTTTTGCCAAATCACTATTTTCCCTTTCAACAATAATTTTGTATGCCCCATCTGTGGGCATTATGTTTTCTAGTCTACATCCGCTCGTTTGTTTGTCCGTCCGTCCGTGTCTGTCCCGCTTCAGGTTAAAGTTTGTGGTCGAGGAAGTTTTTGATGAAGTTGAGCATTTTTTTTTCTTATTTTAATATATAGCAAGTGGTATGACCCCTTAATTAGTAAACATTTCAGAAAACAGTACACTGAATCAGGGCCGACTTTCTATTCTAACATACTAACATAGAAAGTCCCTGACAGAATACAGAGAGTCTCTATATATTAAAGTAGTATAATCGTAGTTTACATGTAGATAAACGCGAAAAATAATTGTCTTCTCTAAGGAGGTATAATAGTTGTGGTTCTTGCGATCTAAACACCATGATATGAAAGTCGAAAAAATAAATGTCTTCTCTAAGGAGATATAATAGTTGTGGTGCTTGCGATCTAAACACCATGATATGGAGAACGCTCTGACAGGCTTATTTTTTTTTCACTTGTGTTATCCATCATACGATTGATTGTACTTCTTGTCAAATGTTTTACTTATTTTAATATATATACAACTGGTGTGACCCCTTAAATAGTAAACATTTCAAAGAAAACAGCAGACAGAATAAAGAGAGTGTCTATATATTAAAGTAGTATAATCGTAGTTAACAGGTAGATAAACGCGAAAAATAATTGTCCTCTATAAGGAGGTATAATAGTTGTGGTTCTTGCGATCTAAACACCATGATATGGAGAACGCTCTGATCAGCTTATTCATTTCTCATTTCTGTTATCTATCATACGATTGTATTTGTGCATTTTTCAAACCGGAAGTCTTATCTATGACTAAAAGTCAGTCCGATGACGGAATCATATCCGGACTCCTTTTTTGTCGTTTTTCTCTCAAAATAACTCAATCTGAATAATCATAACAATGGATGACAAATGCGACTTTGCATGTTACCTATAGGACACAGAGGCATGATGATTGATTTGTTGTGGAAGGAAGAGAAGCGACACACAAAATGATGTCTCCTCGTTTAATAGTATAGAATGATGTAGGCAGTTTTTACCGACATTTTAATTCCTAAAAGAGGGGCGACAGAAACCAGAGGGACAATCAAACTCATTAATAAAAAATTAACTGACAACAAAATGTCTAAAAATTAGGAGACACATAGACAAATAATTGAACAAAAGACACAAAACGTTCAAAAGACCACTTAATCACATTCAAATGTACATGATGTGCAATATATTTGTTTTTAGATGTGTTCCTTTTTAGGAATTCTCAATATATTGATTCTTTTTTTGTTACATTTTAGTTACAGTTTTTTTTTCATTTATAAAAAAAATTGATGTGATATGATTTCCAATAAGGCATCTCTCTAAAAGAAACCAAATAAACGAAAAACTAACACCGTACGGCCTTGACAATAGACTGAACCTGTACCGCATACATGTAGTCATCTATAAAGGGTCCCTTGTTTTTCGAATATTATATACAAATATAGTAGGACTTCTTTATTCGATTATAGTGCCATTAACCACTCGATCATGGCAATGTCAATTTATTTTCAATCTATGAGTTCGGATGTCACTCTAGTATTTTTCGTCCTTACTTTAAGAGCGAACAAAAATTGGCATTAACTGACGTTATATGTGGAAAGGGAAAAAAAAGGGAGCATTGATTTATTTCAAAAACACCGGTTAAAAATATTTGGAATGAAAAGCAAGTGTTGAGTAATATAACAAACATGTTTCTCATTTTTTTATATAGAATACACATGTTACATGTAAAAGACCATTATTATTTTTTTTAATCAATATTTCACATTAATTCAATTCATAATTTACTATGCAAAACACAGAATTAGTTTTACGTCCTAATGCTGCGAAAAAAAACATAAGTGGCAAATGACAAAATAGAAAATTATTATTAATGAATAGCAACAGCATGCTGATTATATAGTTACATGATAATTTGCACTGGTTGTTTTTTTAATCAAATCAGACCGAATCACAAAGTGTTGTTTTTTTTATTTTATTGGCTGCAAAAAAAAATTTATAGTTATAAATCATTATAGCTTTCATCCAAGATCATGCATATGCATTGCGAATAGATAAACAATAGATTAATCGACGTATTGTTCAAATGATTTACCAAAACGAGTCCCTACAAAACTAGCTTTTGAATGTAAAACAAGGACGGATATTGTAACGATGTTAGCTCCTCTGTTTAAAAACACCCAAAGAACGCCTCCGCGTGCGGCAATTTCTCACTGCATTGAAGACCTTTTGATGACCTTCTGCTGTTTTCTGTTATATTGTCGGGTTGCTGTCTCTTTGACACATTTCCTCTTATCATTCTCAATTTTAACTTTTTAAAAGACTGTTATAAATTGATAGTATATAAATTACAGAACAAAAAAAAGCAGAAAAAAGATTGATAACCGGCCTAATTGGTACTGAATTTCATGGATAAAACCACAGGATCTCGATTTTCTGAGAAAAAAAATCATCAGCAGTAGAAAATATCATCCCGGAAGGAACCATCATATTCAACTTAAACAAAAATAGAAGTAAAATAATGTTAATTGATCACATTGTGAAAGTAAGATGTAGACCTAAAGACTCTACGTCGTCAAAAACAAAGGAGTAAACAATTAAATGGGTTGCTAATTTTTAAATCAATAAGTCAGGTGTAAATATAAGTTCTTAATGAACAGCATCTGGGAAAGATAATATATCTATTAACATACAAAAATACCGAAAATAGAATCCAATATTGCATTCTGGTATTCATTGTGTATTAAGCATATGCTTAAAAATATGTCTTTTAAGAATATTGATATGTATATAATTATCTCATGTAATGTTTTTTGGTTACTCTCATAGACATTATAATTTTCATTTAATTTCTACAAAGACATATATAGTATAAAGTATAAAATTAAGAATGGAACTGGAGAATGTGTCTAAGAGAACAACCCGACCATAGAGCAGACAACAGCCGAAGACCACCAATGGGTCTTCAGTGTAGCTAGAAACTCCCGCACATGGAAGCGTGCTTCAGCTGGCACCTAAAAACAATGTATGCTAGTTCAGTAATAATCGAGATCACACTCAATTCCGAATTATTCAAAAGAAATTAAAATCAACAATCATACAAGATGTGTATTCATACTTCATCTTTAGTTAAATTATTATCAAAAGAATGATTTATCAGTTGTGTATGCATACACACAATACACCGTACATGCTAAATAAACACAGAGAGTTTAAGATGAAATAAAACAACCACTTAAATCAATTAGACATTGCTAATACCTATAAATAGCGTCAACAATTATGTTCAAAAACTATGAAAACAAACAGGTATTACTCTATCCATTTTCTCATTTTGTTAATCGTCGTTATACTAATATGTTTTCACGCAGGCAAACTTCTGAAGCATCTGAATGATGTTACGATCAATTCTTGCATTCCCATCAGTATCATAGACCGGATAAGGCATATGTATGAGTTAAACATAAAACATAATGCAATTGTAAATATATATTACATTTCAAAGGAACACAATGTGATTCTGACAGATTTTCGAGATAATTTAAGGAAGTGAATTTATACCATATTTAACAGTTCGAATATACATTTCATAATAATCTGAAGAGATCCCATTATCAAAAAGTCATAAGCAAGTGGAACGACCAAACGAAACAATCATATTCAATAACTGGAAGATCATCAACTTAGGCAAAACCAGTAGTAAAATAATTTTCATTGATCAATGTATAAGTAAGATGAAGACTTAACACTCGAAGTCGTCAAAAACAAAGGAGTGCACGAACTTAATGTGTTACTAATTTTATAATAATGAGTCAGGTCTAAATGTAATTTCTAAATGTACTTCATGAAACAATAGCATATAAAAAAGAATACATATATATTAGCCAACACAAATATTGAAATAGAATCCTTCATCAACTTCAAGTGTTCGTTTAGAATTACACACAAGCTTTCGAAATGAGTGTTTGTAAGACATTTAAAGTTGGTACATAACACTAGAGTGAGACAACTCTGTAAAAATCAGCTGAACTAGTTAATCACAACCTTTTGTTTAGAAAATATCAGGCTATTCAATGATCCAACTAAGAGTTTGTCAAACTTCGATATGTCTAGATACAGAATGTTGTGAGGTTCAACATGTTCGCGGGATGTTAATTCTTCACCTGGGACAGTTATGTCCACAGTACAATATCAGAACTTAATATCAAAATGAGTAGAAAAAGGCTTCACATTTCATAAGGGTATAAATATAAATTGTACACAGAGTAAACGTAGCCGGGTACTGTTATATTTTTTCTATAAAGTGTGTGGTTCAATTTTTTGATTTTTGATATTTTGTCAAAGACTCAGAGTTAATATTTTGTCAAAATTTTATGAAAATTAAACGAGCCAAATTAATTTTAGACAAGTTGTTATATGTAGATACCACCTTAATATTTATATGTATTTGATGTATTCTTTTGTTGCCTTAACGTTACCTTAAAACAAAAATTTTATTTATATGTACAAGAAAAGAATGCATATTGATGCAATTAAAATGCTAGTAAGCACTCATTTAATACATGTTTATCATATAATGCATTTGATGTAAATGTCATAGACACGAAAACGTATTCACTCAGAAAACGTTATACAACACATGTTCATGTACGTCACCAAGGATAAAGTTCTATTCAATATATTATCTGAGAAAAGGTCATGACATTTGAAGGTGTCCGTGTTTTGTGTTGTTTTTGTTTTGAATTAACTGTGAAATGTTTTCAACTACACTGTTTATCACCCGTTCACAAGTATATATCAATGAAAAACGGGGTTTAAAAAACTTGAGTTTCATGTACCATGTTTGCATAAAACCAAAAGGAAAACCATGTTATCTATAGAATATTTTCTAATTTCCGTTTATTTTAATCAACAGACAACAGAAGAGGGACGAAAGATACCAAATGGACAGTCAAACTCATAAATCTAAAACAAATTGCCAACGCCATGGCTAAAAATGAAAAAGACAAACAAACAACAGCACACATGACACAACATAGAAAACTAAAGAATAAACAACACGAACCCAACCAAAAAACTAGGGGTGATCTCAGGTGTTCCGGAAGGGTAAGCAGAACCCGTCGTGTTGCTTATGTGATAACATATCCGGTAAATAGTCTAATTCGGTAGGTCACATTCATGAAAGAGAAGGGGATTGTAGTTACGATGTAAGGAACATATCCGATATCATTTATGAAACGGTTATTCCATAACGGTTAACCAACTCGTGATGGCGTCCGTAAAATTTACGAAGGGATGATTTCAACTTCACCATTTGGAATTCTTGGTTTAATAGCTTCCTTGTGAGCAGCAACCCTCTATCAAGAAAATCATGATAGGACATGCAAGCACGGGAATATCGTATCAATTTGGAGTTATATACCCCGTATGCAGGTGCTGCTGGAATGTTGCTACTTAGAATTGGAAAGTTCACAATTGGAAAGCTGAAATCATCTCTTTTGTCGTAAAGTTTTGTTTTCAACCGACCCTCATTGTCAATTTCTAGATGTAAATCAAATTATGAGGCCGTCTTAAGTGTATCTGTAGTATCCTGTATCTCTTGCTCGATGGGATAGATGCGTTCCACATCGTCACCAAATTTTAAATTATTTAGTGAAAGAACATTATTATGAATAGATGTTCATTGACAAATAAGATATCAACAGCAACTGGTTTTGAAAATTAAATTCAACAGATTTCTGTAACTGATTAAAAAAGAATATATATCCTCTGCATATACCTGGCGGCTACTAAGGTGATGATTATCAAATCCTCCGTCATTTCGGACATGTACATGATTTTCAAAACTGGGACATTTAATCATATTTTGATATTTTTTGGGAAAACATTTGAATACAATTGGCATGAATATCAACTATATAGTTGCTTTTCAAACATGGGTATGATATTACTAGACAAATAATTGTGTAAGTATTAAAACAAGTACGACATGAAAAATGACTACGACAACTGATAAATGTGTTGAAATACTGTTTGTATGATAAAGGTAAATAGCATTTTTAATTTATCCCTCTAGAGGAATGCATTCTTTTGGCATATTCAAACTTCACACGAAATGGCTTTGATGATATCTAGATATAGGAAGATGTGGTGTGAGTGCCAATGAGACAACTCTGTGATATCTGTCCGTATAATGTTTAAGACAAGGTCAAAGAGGCAAATTAGGTTACTGTCAGCATTCCATAGGTAATGTCAACAGTAGTATACCGATGTTCAAAACTCATAAATCGATAGAAAAAAAAACAAATCCGGGTCACAAACAAAAACCGAGGGAAACGCATCAAATATAAAAGAATGACGACTACACATTGAAATGTAACACACACAGAAACAAACTAAGCATTAGACAAAATCCGATGACACTCAAATATAAGAGGAAACAAACGACACAAAAGAAACACAACGTTAAAATGTAACACACACAGAAACAAACAATAATATAACAATGACCATATTCTTGACTTGGTACAGGATATTTTTAAAGACAAAAATGGTGGGTTGAATCTGGTTTTGTGGCATGCCAAACCTCCCTCGCCATAGAATATGGCATCAATATATATAATCCACTTGCAGCATTCCATAGAACATTGCATCAATATATATAATCCACTGGCAGCTTTCCATAAAACATTGCATCAATATATATGATCCACGGGCAGCATTCCATAGAACATTGCATCAATATAAATAATCCATTGAATTGTGAAACACAGTACCTAGATAACAAATAACAGGCAAACAAAAATATCCGAAAAACCACTAAAATATAATATTGATTGGAAAATAAAGAAATAAAGACGTTAAGTTAAAATTAATATGTAACATTTGTTGGGAAATTAGAATGCTAAAATCTAGTCCAAATAATTATGACGTCTTAGAAGGTCTGTTTTGAAATATTGACGTCTTCTTGAAATGGGGGATCCATAAGAACATAAATGTCAACCCCCTTCAGTAGACGTCATGATAATCTGGAGTTAGGACTAGTCCAAACAATAATGACGTCTTGGAAGGCTATTTCAATTCTGTTGTTTTCACGCCTTTCTACTATGTGGGATCTATAAACAAATTTCAAAGACGATTACCTAGAGTAAACACGTTTTGAATCAGCAATGGATTGCTTTCATAATTTGCCCTATTAAAGTTAATTATTGAATTGTTTTTCTATTCATCTGACAGTTGACAGATATTTGTTTGTTTTTCAATCCCACGCAAGAGAATTATATATTTTATTTTCTTAAAAATAAATATAAATTATATCTTCCAGTGATGCTTAACACTTAATAACATTTATACAGTTTTCATGATTGACAAATTGTGTGCATGTTCAAGGAAAAGAAGAGAGAATCATTTATGAATATGACTATTTTGTAGTCAATCTGAACTCCTGTTTTTTTTTAACTCGATTTATTTTACTAAATTAACTCTTGGGATACACATGATATAGGCCAGGATAATTCGGACGTCACTAGTCGAAATTATTAGGGCGTCTTCGAAAATCATAAAATTAGCGTTTTGCTTTATTTTCAGTTTTGGATAATTATAATGATACAATAAATGTCAGAATAATCTGGAATGTATTTCCTCAATTTATGATCTTATCGCATTGGTCCTTGATTTTCCTACCGAACTATCATACAATTTTTTTAAATCTAATAAGTAGATTTGTTCAAAATATGAGATAAATGTGTTTCCATTCGTTCATCTTTTGTTTAAATTGTTGTGATATTGAAAGTTAACACAAATATTTTTAGAAAAATTATAATATGTCTGGTGATTACAACTATCCTTTATATTTCAAACGTCAGTTAAAGAAATGTATAATGGTATAAAGTATAATCCTGTATATATTCATATATTCCATGATTCTTAAAAAGAAAATGTGGTATGAATGCGAATGAAACAATTCTCAACAAGAGACCAAATGACACAGACCCTACAACTATATCATTTATATGTCACCGTAAGACCTTCAAAAATGATCAAAGCTCATACCACATAATCAGATATAAAAGGCCCCGAAATGACAAATGTAAAACAATTCAAAAGAAAAAAACTAACGGCCTAATGTATGTACTAAAATTAAATGAAAAACAAATATGTAACACATCAACAGACAACAACCACTGAATTACAGGCTCCTGACTTGGGACAGGCACATACATATAAAATGTTGCGGGGTTAGGAATCCAAACCCTCCCCTTTACCTGGGATGCAATGGTTTACATTTCTGCGCAAGTCATAGTATGATATGACTTGGTACAAAGGATTATGATGTCGTAGAGCCAATTTTAGCTTTTACATTGACTCCGTTGTTCAATTTAGGATCTATAAAAAGCATTAGCGAAAAATATTATAACCAACTGATCTTTTCCCAAATAGAATGACGTTTACTCAAATATTGTTTTCACGCCTTCCAGCAATGCAATAACAAAAAAAATAAAATCACACTTTTGTTGCGTTCATCAAGTGAGTTCAATATCGTAAATTGCATTTATTTATTACATCAAATATACAGCAAAAAATTGAAAATGTAACAATGGCATTGTTGCAACGACATTGTTGTCCCTTTTGCCTCGATATATGATCTCACTGGATGAGTACTTTCGCCGTATTTGTACACGAGTAACTCGATAGGTGCCATATGTTTATGTGACTCTGGTTACCACTGACAGGTCACATTTGGATTTGGGTTAGGGTTATGGTTATGGATGTTGCTCAGTTCATAGTGTCTATGTTGTGTTTTGTTGACGGGCGTCTTTTCCTTTATTTTCCCGGAGGATGTCTTATTTTAGCGACTGTGAAGGTTCATGTTAGTATATTTGGCCTCTCTTTAATCATGTTAAATAAGCATCATCTTCCCTTCTTGCAGCTGGTTAAAATTAATGGTTGTTTGTGATACCGGAAAGGAAGTCATATTTGAAGAGAAGGGATTGTATATGTAGCATCACTAAAACACATTTATGTTTTATCAATCTTAATAATTAATATTAACAGATACACATTAATATTCATAAAGAACATAAAAGTATTAATTTTTAGGTGCAGCATGATTTCCAATGAGACAACTCCTCATCGGAGACAAAATGCTTAATACTTTTAAAACAACTATCGGTCATCGTACGATCTTCGTATTAGAGAAAAACCCATATAACATACTCACCAAATAAAACTGTTCCAAATTGATAAATGTCAAATTCAATCGACAGAGTAACTACCTGATTAATGTACAATATAAATCCTGGAATAACGGGCTCCTGAATTGGGCCATGCACGTACAGAATATAGCAGGTGTAAACAAGTGTACTAGTGCCAAACCCTCCCTCTGACTTCGGGGGAAATGCTGTATCAGTACAAAATACGTAAAAAATCAGAAAATGGCTTATACCATAAGATCTATCCAAACCTGAAAGACATATAACCAAAATCTTTAATCATAATGGTATTATGTTATCTCTATCAAAATATAGAAGACACAAGGACTTGGACACAACCTAGAAATTATGAACTGAGCAGCATCCATAATCATAACCCTAACCCAAACCCCAACTTTAACCCTTCAGTGGAAATCAGATCCACATACACATATTGCACCCATCGAGTTACTCATTTAAAAATACGTCTGTAATACCATTTAGTCTAAACAATTATGACCTCTTGGAAAGCTTTTGTAACTGTTTCATTGTAGCCTTCATTCAATGGGGGATCTATACAAATCCATACACGAAGAAAACTGTTAAAAGATGATCTATTTCAAATAATAGTCACCTCTATTTTTATATTATTTCCTCACCTTTAGGCTATACAGGACCTAAGCATTGCTTTGAAGTAACACCTTACATGATATATGACCTTTTGCACTGTTTTTTTTTTTTTTCATTTAACACAAACGTTCTTTCGAAAATCACAGATTGATTCAGTTTAAAATTATGTCAATGTTCCTGATGTTGCAAATATTTAGAAGAAACACGTTCGAATTTATTTCATGTAGATTATCTCATATTTCAATTCATTTAAATCTTATCATTGATAAAAAAAGGAACTTTAGGATGTAATCGATATGAAATCACCGATTGAGTCTTTTCATTGTATTTGTAACTGAACAATTCGGCTGTATGCCATATTCATAGTGGAACTGCACGTGTAATCAAACAATGTACAAGATGGGGCATGCTCAGTCTTAAGTATTTTCATTTGATTTTTGAAGAAGATGATTTTGATATTTTTTCTTAATTTATTTTTGTTAAAGAATTGTCGATTTTTCTCCGACTTTTGAGTTTGAACTTGAGTGTATTTTATAAAGAACCAAATTTGAACTAAACAGTCATTTTGAACTTTCAATACATAGCCCTTGATATATTTCATGATGATGGTTGGTTGCTTAACGTCCAGTAGCAAATATTTCATGCATATTCAGGACGAGAACATGTTCACAATAAATACAATAGGTAGGTTGATACAATAGAGGCCATCTGGGATGATGGTCGGAGAAATTTGGACTGCCACTGGAAAATGAGGGTACATTGGATAGGGACAGAAATTTTGCCTTGCAACAGGCCACCTACTGACCCCTCAAAGAGTTGTTGCAAGGGTTCTTAACGTGCAAAGAGCGTGGCTTTCTCTTTACACGAGGCATCAGATTTAACGTCCCCCTTCTGACCGGACGTGACTGCGAACTTGATACATCCCGCACAGCCAAACGGACGCCCCACTTCGACAAGCGTTTTACTGCCGGTCGGGAGAAGACCAAGTGACCATATTTCTATACCCAAGTCACCCTTGGGGTATTGATATATTACATAATTGTTGATGAATCTATATGTTTATGAAACGCTTGAAAAAATTATAAAACTCTAGATGAAGGCACTATTTGAATGACACTGATCTGTCATCCGATGCCTTATTTCTTTTGTTGTAATTGGTTATAGCCTTGCGTCAATATTAATTGGTTAATTAATTGTTTATTATTGATTTAACCTGTAAATTTTTTTTTTTTTTTTTTTTTGGCGCATCATTTTAAATACTCCCTTATAACACATTGGCAATGCTTTCTGGTTGTTCCCGATGTAAAAAGGGTATCATCTTTATAACAAAAGAGGGAACACACCCGTAGTACTTCGTAAAGGCAAAATACAAATACAAAATATTCATATCAACAATTACATAGAACAAAATCAATGATGACCAAAATTCCTAAAAGTTTTGCCAAATACAACTAAGGTAATCTATGCCTGAGGTAGAAAAGCCTTAGTATTTAAAAAAATCAAAATTTTGTAAACAGCTAATTTATAAATATAACCAAATCAATGATAATTCATGTTAGCACAAACAAGTTCTGACTACTGGGCTGGTGATACTCTCGGGGAAATAAATCTCCACCAGCAGTGGCATCGACCAAGTGGTTGTAAATAAAATCATCATAGATACCAGGACTAAATTTTGTACATACGCCAGACGCGCGTTTCGTCTACAAAAGACTCATCAGTGACGCTCGAATTCAAAATAGTTATTTTATAAATTCGACAATATTACCTTTCAGGGATTCAATACAAACAAACACAAGAACGCTCAGAAGTTCATAGATAAAACGATATAAGATTGAAGATTATCATTAGTACTCCCTTCATTTTGTAGTGTTTGTAATGCTTAAATTATGGTAAACTGGTCAAATAAATGGTGATGTCTCTAAACCCAATTACTATCCGAAGAGAAGAGAGAGGGGCTGAATTATACATAATATTGAGCAGCTATGGACAGTTTCCAATTTTGTTGTATCGGAACATAACCATGGTATTTGAACTCTTGGTGACTTTCATTGTATTTTAAATTTGTAGAAACATATGCACTCTTACTTGCACTTAAATGTATAATGAATCTTACAAACTAAGGCAAGGTATTACTTCTCAAAGCAAACGCGTAATAAAATAAGTGAAACTGTTTTAACGTCTATGAATTGTTTCAGGATAATAAAAATTCATACAACGAGTTGTTGAAATCTGGAACATCATTCAATCCCCATTAGCTATCAGATGATTTGAATCATAACGCCATGTCGGGGAATGACAATGATACGACTGCAGACCATCAATTATTATAGCCTTGATCGGACATTACTATACTTTAAATAGTTCAGACCTAGACTTGATGATTAAAGAGGCATCATTATGAGATCTACCGTTAAATTTGTCAGATTAATGAATACTTATTAGTAAAGAATGAATCATTTACAATAAGTGCAATATATACTATATTTTATTTTGAAAGGGTTCATCTTGTTTTTTTTAAACGTAAAAAAGAGTACTGTTAATAACATGGTTTATTGTGAACTGGATAGAATACCTATTTGTATAGAGAGAGAATACAGAATGGTAAAATATTGGATAAAATTATTATGTACTGATAATTGTATATTGAAAAACTGATATGATGAAATGTTTAGTAGCTGTAATAAAAATAAAACAAATGATAAACAGAACTGGTATTGTTAAATTTGAGACATTTTTTGGTAAATATGGCTTTAACTTTATTTGGTTAAGTCAAAAGGTAAATAATGTAGATTTTTTTCTGAGACAATTAAAAGAGAGAGGCTTTCTTTGAAGTCTCAAACAATTGTTAATTATATAAATATATTTTTTGTACACATACTTTACAATTTTACTTGGACAAACAAGTGAATTATATATATAAACCTTATATTTGTAAATACCGTATATGTGCACATAATTTAAATATAGAGACAGGAAGATAATATAATATTGACAGGAAAGATAGATTATGTAATTACTGTAATACAAGTTCCATTGATGACGAATATCATTTTTTATTGGAATGTAATAAATATGCTGACATTAAGGGAAAATATATCAAACAATACTATTGGAGACAACCCTCTACTTATAAATTAATACATTTGTTATCTGTACACAATATTAAAGAAGTGAACAATCTTGGTAAATACTTAAAATTAGCGGAGAAACTACACTGCTAACTTTTAATAATTTTATGAATTTCATACTTTGCGTTATACTTGAAATTGTATTGTATACGAGTGATTAAATGTATTTCAATGTAGTTAACATTTTATTATTATATGTCTGTTTATTTAATATGGTGCATGTATAATTAATGTGTCAAAAATTTAATGTATATCCTATAAGATGTACTTGCTTTTGGAATAATGTATTATCATTTTTTTTTATTTAATTTTTTAATATGACCTTAAATAAAAACCATTGTTTTGATACTGGTAAATAATTTTTGTGGTCATAACATTTTACTATTGTTTAATTGATTATCTTTTTTTTCATTTTTAGCCATGACGGTCCCCTTTTTTGAATGTCCATCTTTGAACTTACTTTGGTAATTTAATCAAGTTTGAATTATTATGACGTCTCAGAACTATTTATTAACTTTAACATTGACGGCTTCCTGAAATGGGGGATCTATAAAAAGCATAACTGAAAAATACTGTTAAAGAAGTTCTATTCCAAATAAAACTGACGTCTTAGAAGACTATTGAATTATGTTTTCACGCCTTTTTGGATTGACGGTCTATACATTTTTAATCAACAGCTTACATGAATTATGTTTGTTCTTCTTATCTAAGTATAAATAGTGACACAACCTGTTGTATTTCACATTTATTTTATTCTATTCACCTCAATAACACAATTATCACACTGCATTCCATCACATTTACAGTTGTGAGCAAACACAATTTATCTATTATACGGTAGTTAATAGCGTAACACATATGATATGTGTTGATATTATTATTGAATAAACTCGACGACATCGTTATAATAATTTAATTTTGGATGTAACGTGTCTTCTGATTGGCTGACGTTATTTTGTTATAAGCCTATATACATAATTTAGTCATGTGACCTTGACGTCATCAACGTTTTTTCATAGTTTTCTATGGTTTAAAATGGAATTTATAATT
The DNA here is from genome assembly GCF_965363235.1 of Mytilus galloprovincialis. Lineage (NCBI taxonomy): Eukaryota > Metazoa > Mollusca > Bivalvia > Mytilida > Mytilidae > Mytilus > Mytilus galloprovincialis. The sequence goes on from NC_134849.1 coordinate 4,430,007, forward strand.
CAATTATAATAATTAACACAAATGAAGCAAACATTATTTAAGGAATGACTGTAATATTTTTTTCTGTCTATTCGAAATAACATAAAAAATGTGGTGCACACTGTTAAATAACCCGCTACGCGCGTTATTCAACAAATTAATACCAAATGTTTTATGTTATTTCTTCATAGACAGAAAAAAATATTACAGTCATTCCTTAAATAATGTTTGCTTCATTTGTGTTAATTCTAGGCCTACGAATGTCATTATTCAGTCCTTAACGTCATCGAAGATATACATTATATTTCAGGTTGTAGCAATGTCAGGATGCTGTTTCCAAATAATGATTTATGTTTTACAAACGTTAAAATTGCAACATTTCGGAAAGGACCTACAAGAAAGTAGTAAATATTTAAAACACAATAGTTCCTACGCATAACTGTATCTTTGTCAATAGTGGGAATATTTGGGTTGTTTTTTTATCAAATGAAAGCTTGGGGACTTGGGAACACTACAAAACCCTTCCTTGTTTACTTAAAAAATAAAGAAGGATATGAAATTTTAATAGGAGTGCGCATTTGGCCTGTTGTTCATATCAGAATTTTCTGTTTTTATACTATCAAACGTCGGGGAACCAGTACGCTCTAATATGCAATGAAAGATATGTTGATTCTTTAAGCACCAATCAGGATAAGGTACAGTTTTGACATGAAATAACTGCCACTTTATTTGAACTTAAGACAAAGTATCCATAAATGCTCGAAATTGCAGAGAAAGCAATGGGGCTATGAATTAGTGGTTTTATACCTATATAATTGACGTGCTATCCTTTTTCGTAAGACATGATAAATGGATAATACGTTTTGACTTCTTGCATTAATTTGAAGTTGTATTATTTTACCATATGATTCAATTCATTTATTTTAAGTTGTCTATGGTTTTGTTGTGCACTTGACCATTGTTTTGCTGATGGTCTTTTCAATTTTTAGCCATGGCGTTGTCAATGTATTTTCGACTAATAAATGTGAATGCTTCTCTAGTATCATTCGCCTCACACCTCTAATAAACATTTATATAGAACAGATAAAAAAGAAGATGTGGTATGATTGCCAATGAGACAACTATCCACAAAAGACCAAAATGACACAAACATTAACAACTATAGGTCACCGTACTGCCTTCAACAATGAGCAAAGCCCATACCGCATAGTGAGCAAGGTTTACTTGATTGTTCTTGTGTTTTATAGTCTAATCAAAATAGTTACATATAAACAAACAGATAGTGTGTTGTTACCGAAGAAACAATGGTAAACATTTTCAATTTAAGTTTCTTGTGTATAATTCGGAGTTTAGTATGACGTCCATTATCACTCTAATAGTATACATATTTTAAGGGGCTAGCTGAAGGACACCTACGGGTGCAGAGTTTCTCGCTACTTTGAAGACCCATCGGTGGCCTTCGGCTGCTCTATGGTTGGGTTATTGTCGCTTTGACACATTCCCCATTTCCTTTCTTAATCTGATGATACCAACGCACTTGATATAAACACTTTTGGACACCTTATGGAATTAATAATGAGCCAAATCAAACCGTATTATATCATTACCGCCTTGTCACTGCAAAATATTAAATTGTTCAACTAAACAGACGCCATGAAAATGTAGCATCAATCCTTGATATAATCTAGTTCGAATACTTATGATGTCGATCATGAAAGACTGTTTTCAATGTTGTTGTGTTAACGCCTTCCTGCAATGAGGGATTTTTAAAAATCCAAACAATAGGATTATCTAGACTTAACTCGATATAAAACAGCATGCGTTGCTTTCAAATCAATACCTTACATGATTTTCAAAACTTAATTTTAGTACTGATTTCTCATTTTATCAAAAACAACATCGCTTGAATTTCCTGCCATCCGTTTTAAGTGTGGTCAATGTTAATCTGGAGTCGTTACATTTATAAAAGTATAATAATGTTTACAGGTCTTTACAGGATCATATACTAGCATTTAAGGTAGCTAATCGTACCTCTGATAGATTTCGCTTCGCTTCAATAATAACCATATAAGTATAAGTAAACATTTATATAGATCAGGGTCACTTGATTATCCTTGTGTCATTGTATTATAAAACAAAATATACAGAAACAAATAGATGATTTACTGTTGCTAAGAGACAACTGTAAAAACATGAGACCAACTGAGTTGATGTGAACACGTGTGGTTACCTTCAGGCTGTAAACAATGAGCAAAGCCAATCTGTATTATTGTATACCAATTTGTTTTTTAAGATAATTCATGTCGCTTATCCCTCGTTTTTGTCTACTCCGCGACTATTATCTTTCGCGATTGTCTCATTTACTTGATGTAGTTAAATAAGGAAAGATCCAAATTTTACATATTCGCAACTATTTATATTCACGTTATTTTGCTACTCGGAGATAGTTGTGAAATTAAATTGCTAGTGAAGATAAGTTGATATAAAATTATATTGTTATGTCCCTGTCAATGTTAAATATTTCACAGTTCAAAAGAGAAAACCAAAAATTACTGTTACATGTTTTATTAGAATGATAAACAGCGTTTCAAAGACATAATTAGTTATCAAAGGTACCAGGATTATAATTTACTACGCCAGACGCGCGTTTCGTCTACATAAGACTCATCATAAAATGCAAGGTAAATATCTAATTCGATTGAAGCGTATGTGTTTCAAACAGCTGAAGTTGATAATATTAGATTTATCTAAAGGTTCAGTAATTTTATTGATCCTTTTTTTTTCCAAATTTTCCTAACTATAATCTTGTCTTCTATCCTCAAAAGTCTATTAACATTAGCATAACAGCCGGTGTCATGTGAAATGTAAAAGGGTCGGCTTACATTTGTTTTTTGAATGCGTGTTTACTGTTTGACTTTACATCATACATTATCTTGGTGCTCAAAGATATGAGAAATTTACGAATTCTTCATCCAAATGACAAAACGTAAAAGATACCGCTGAATATGAAGTAAGAGCTGTGCTCATTGTTGAAGGACATGCATACGGTCACCTTACCGATCATAAAGAAATTGCTAATACGTTCAATAATTATTTCACCTCATGTGTTGAAAAATTAAGGCATAGCAGAGCACCAAGCAACTCAAGTTTTAATACTCTGACAAACTATGTACAAATGAAATTCTTGAAAAAAAGGCATAATAAATTCATCATTCCTCCAGTAAAAGTTTCAGAACTATTTGCTGAAATAACCAAACTAGATGTTAAAACATCTTCTGGTTCTGACAATATAGGTCCAAAAATTTTAAAACTTAGTGCTCCTTAATAGCATCTTCCTTAACATACATTTTTAATCGAATGATTGATGATACTGGTATTTATCCATCTGTTTTAAAAAATGCCAAAGTAGCTCCAATTTTCAAATTTGGTGAAAAAAATGTAGCTAGGAATTCCAGACCAATATCTGTTTTGCCAACATTATCAAAATTAATTGAGAGACATGTATCTAAACATCTGTATAAATATTTGACAAAGTTTGATATTTTACACCCTTCCCAGTCTGGTTTTAGACCCAACCATTCATGTCAAACTGCCCTCATTAATATTATTGATAAATGGCGACATGAAATGAATAATGGAAATATCAATTTGGCCGTCCTCTTGGATTTTAAGAAAGCTTTCGATGTTGTTGATCATGAAATTCTATGTAAAAAACTTCTAATTTATGGCTTCCATGAAGATACTGTTGATTTTTTAAAATCATATTTGAGTGAAAGAACACAGCAGGTCCATATAAATAATCAGTTTTCTGATAAAAAAAATTATAAATTTTGGTGTTCCACAGGGCTCAATACTTGGCCCCATTTTGTTTGTTTTGTTCATAAATGACCTTCCATTACACATCAAAAACTGCCATACAGACTTGTATGCTGATGACACAACTATGCATACATCAGGAAAGACTATTGGTGATATACAATTAAAAATACAAGATGATCTCCAATGTGTCGAAAAATGGTGTCATGAAAATAGCATGTTCATAAATTCGGATAAGACAAAATGTATGGTTATAGGTACAAGACAAAGGCTGCGTTTAAATCAAGCAGAACCAGTTCTAACTATTGAGAATAATATTCTTCAAAAATCATCAATTGAAAAAAATTTAGGTGTTAGAATTGACTCTAATCTGTCCTGGACAGGCCATATTAATTACTTATGTTCATCAATTTCATCTAGACTTTTTTTACTCTCTAAAATCAAGAAATTTCTAAATATTGATCTAAAAAATTATTTTATAATGGTTATATTCTCCCACTGATAGATTATTGTTGTATTATTTGGAGTGGTTGTGCTAAAAATGAGCTAGTTAGAATAATAAAATTGCTGAAAAGGGCTGCAAGACTTATTTTAGAGGTTGATCCACTTTCATCATCAGCTCCACTGTTTAAACAGCTTGGATGGATGACAGTAGAGAACAGAATCTCATACCACAAATCAGTTTTGATGCATAAATGCCTTAAGAATGAAGCCTCTGTATATCTCACTGAAAAATTTAAAGAAATGCCAGAAATAAACCAATATCGTTTGAGAAATGCCTCTTGCAAAAATTTACAAGTTTCAAAAGCCAAAACAGAGCTTTATAAGAAATCTTTTATATATTCAGGATGTATTTTATGGAATAACTTACCAATATCCCTGAAAAAATCAACCTCAAGTACAAGCTCATTCAAAAAAGATTTAAAAAATTACTTGATGGAACATTAAGAAGCTGTGCATTTTTTATTTGCATAATAATTTTCACACACTTACTCAAACTTATGATATTGTTGATGCCAATACTATACATGTCATATATGAATTTGTAACTTTTACCTGTTTTGAAAATTGTATATTTCATAACAATTTTTTATTTCATTATTCATGTATGTGTGTCTGTTTGATATTTTGTAATTGTTTGTTATATTTCATTGTATTTCATGAGGGCCTCAGGGAAGATTAGCTTTATAGCTAACTGTGTAACCCTCTTTAAATAAAGAATTATTATTATTATTATTATTATTATTATTATTATTATTATTATTATTATTATTATTATTATTATTATTATTATATTTGTTGATTTGTTCTTCCATTTTGTTCCCTTTAAAGTGTTGTTTCATTAGTAATCTTACCACATCTTCAATTTCGTATTTATATGATACAAGTTTTTATTTTCAGTTAAACATTGTTAAAATCAATAGTCTTTATGAAAGAGAATAAGCACAAAGTGCAGAAATTTCGTAATAGAGACATAAGTCAAAAGTGAGAATAATGATGTGTTAAAATATAAGGAAAACGCAATAATGGCTATAACTAATATAGATAAGAAAAACATTAAAGAATTGAAGGATTCGCAAATTCATAAAAGACCTCAACCTAATGGTCAGTCGACACATCATTTTTCTCTTTCAAACGTTTTTTACATGATCATGATGATAAAAAAAATACATATTGTTTTGTTTTTTAAACATATGAAAAACATATGTTGCAATTTTGCATGTGTATTTATTGAAATAGCAGCTTGGTGTGGTATGTTTATAATTAGTTAAGCTAAGACTAAATTCTTTTCAATTTAAAAAAGATTATGTCTCTTAATTTCAGAATGCTGTCTTAAACGTAACAAAAATGCGATGTTTTAGTAAAGTAAACATTGATGAAAGAGGAGGTTGTGTCATTGTTACGAATGGTAAAACAATCGGTAAGCGATGCGCTGCGAGGCTAAATTGTGTGGACATATAAAGCATATTAGAAAATGTTCTTTTCCCGACCCCACATTGTTGTCAATAAAAGGGAAATCTATGCGACTGTCACCATCTACTCTTCCCTGATGATGTCATGTGAATTCATTGTAAACATTATGTTTCGATGTTATTGGGTGCGCTTCCATGACAGTGTCCTTATTTGAGCTCGTTCAGAGTAGTCGTCAATATTTTCAGTAAAGTCAGATTTGTCGCTTGATTTGCATTCTTGTTTTGACCAATCACCTAAATGAAACAATATTATTGAAATAAACATGTTTTAAGCATCGAATTGGTCAAATTTTTTGAATATGTTCAAATCAAATGACAGTTTGAATCTGACACACCTACATTGTTTTCCTCTTTAGTGTCGACACAATAATAATATGTGTTAACCTAGTCTAATTTCACTTAATTAAGTACTTGTTATAGTGTACTTATATAACAGTTGATATTTTGCAAGGTTGTACATCCGTCAGTTAATGATGTTGTTCTAATATTTTCTTTTTTTTTCACTCCAATCATGACTGAATATGCATTGCTTTACAGGTATACACACTGGTGTCCGTAGAGATTGTCGATATTTATATTTTGGCAATGCAATGGTTATTTCTTCGGACTGTTTTAGAAAAGGTGTATCTTAATTTACAATGCGCCATATGTTTGTAAATGAATAATAATAGTTTGAATTTGTATTGTACTAGATTCTAGTCACTGCAATTCGACGAGCCAAGCCCTTAAGGGACTGTGTTTACATTCAATAGCCTGCAAAAATATATGTGCCACCTTTCCGCTATGCAAGGGGAATTATGGAATACGAGAACGAACAGATTGACCAGCATGGTGTAAGCAGAAATTCCATGGCAGGAGCGTGCTCGCCTTATCAATAGCCTGAAAAAAGATATGTGTCGCCTCTCCGCTATACAAGGAGCAATTAGGAATAGGGGAACAGATTAACCAGCATGGTATTAGAAGAAATATCATGGCAGAAGCGTGGTCGCCTTCTCAACAGTTCAATCCAAAAGCCTATGCAAGGGGCAATTAGGAGTGAAGGAAAAGATTGATTAATACATGTGTTCTTAGAAATGTCATGACAGGAGAAAACATCTTCCTTTAAATATTTTCCTTTAAAATCACGTGTAAATATACGATTTAGAATGTCGGTCTAGTACATATCTTATGTCATGTTAACATGACATTGACATTTTCTGGTTGTAAATATGTAGGCTGTGGATGCCACTGGACGTTAATAAAATAGAATCATAATCATCAGTATCTGTAGAAAATCAAAACACTGTTGGTGGATGCCACTGGACGTTAAAAAGATAGAATCATAATTATCAGTTTCCGTAGAAAATAAAAACACTGTTTTTGGATGCCACTGGACGTTAATAAGATAGAATCATAATCATCAGTATCTGTAGAAAATCAAAACACTTTTTGTGGATGCCACTGGACGTTAATAAGATAGAATCGTAATTATCAGTTTCCGTAGAAAATCAAAACACTGTTTTTGGATGCCACTGGACGTTAATAAGATAGAATCATAATCATCAGTATCTGTAGAAAATCAAAACACTGTTTGTGGATGCCACTGGACGTTAATAAGAGATGATCATAATTATCAGTATCTGTAGAAAATCCAAACGCTGTTTTGAAAATAAGATCTTACAACTTGTTTGCTCGTGTTATTCTCAATAATTCATCTCACATAATTTAATGCAAATTCGTTTTGATGTGTATAGTCACCTACTATGAAAGGAAGATAATTATCGTCCGGTGTATTTCTTTCGCGGTACGAAATGCGAAACAATTAAAACCAGGAGAACAGAACAACAATGACATAAGATTATAGACAACTAGTCAAAAGTTTGACTTTGTAGCGGAAACAATCCAACCAATCTAAAAATGAAACGGGAAAGGTTCTATTAAAGACGTACGTTGCTTTCAAATATATCACATACATACAAATTTAAGAATGAGGTGATGTGGTACAATTGCCAATACGAAATATATTTATTAGTAAATGGTAGAAGAGATTATAAACAACTAAAGGTCAAAGACAAAAGAAACGTGATACCACCAGTAAGTGCAAGACATAATAAACTTTTAAACTTTGCAAACAAGAACCAATTACTGAAGATATCATAAAAAGAATAAACAACATCTTTAATTAAGTGACTAAGGACAGATAAAAAAACCTAGTCGGTAAAAGGTCTGTGTAAACTCTTAAACCAGAAACTAAACTTGATTTCAAAATAACGTAGTGGGGTTTAATGTCTTTGTAAGCTTTTAAGCCAGACACTAACCTTGACGGACGTGTAAAAGCATAACATATACAAAAACTGAAAAACTACGAATAGGTTTTGACGAACATAATTCCAGTTCCTGTAAGATATAGTTCACATTTATTCCAAATTAGTATTAGTTATTAACCCATGTTATGTTTCCAGGCTAGTACACACCTAACGACGTACAATAAGTGCACACCCAAAGATGCTAGTGTTAAGACAACTCTATAAACAGTCTGAGAAAGTGTAACCTTGTGCTTTTCCAAAATATATTTAAAACAACAGTTTGCAGGACAGTTAGTGATACTAAGATATGTTATGAAAATACCAATAAAAACAATTTGTTTAGATATTGCTTTAAATGTAAAAGTTCATGAACACTACCCGAGTACCTCTGCATGTATTCAACAACAACGTTTTTTGATACCTAAATAAACATAAATACAGTTTTATATTTTTATACCCACATAGATATAAACACAGAAGGTAGTGAATTTATCATTGGTTTTAAAGATCAAAGGAAAATATTGTATCTCTTGTGTTTTTCTTCTTTTTTTGGGGGAAAAAGTTTGGTGGTGGCAGTTTCTCGCACTATTGTTTTCTAGTATTTTCGCCCCTCCTTTAAATTGCAACAAGAAGTAGAAATTATAACAAAAATAGAAATGTAAAATTTCAAAATGAATAAATTATATACTGTTATAAAAAAGTTTCAATAGATTTACCATGATTAATCAATGTCTCTAATTTTAATAACTCTTCTTAATTATGATAAATGATTTATCAAAGATAAGCAAACATCACAATGTATTTACCTTAATAAAAAAAAAGTCTTGAAACAAAAATTTCAAACTATATAAGATATATTTTACATGTAGTTGATAAGAAAAATTAAAACAAACTAACCGTGGGACTTAAAAATTAAAAATAGTCAATAACTTCCCAACACTTGGGAGAACAGATGCAAGTTGCTTTTGCTGTATTTTGTCTATACCTCTACATGCTAGAGCCCTATGATATATAAGAGATGGTATACTTTATTCATAGAATTCATTTTTTTTTTGCTTTGAACTTTACAATTTAAGCAACTGTGTTTTACTATTGCTTCCTAAGAAGAATATCTTTATATGTTCTTCTTGAAACCCACTAAAGTTATCATAAATGGTAATGTGCTGGTCATTTCTAATAGTCTTGTTTTGCGCATGTACTAGAACAACAAGAAACATGACAGAATAATCTTTAAACCTGGTATGCAATAGTTTATTGAGTGACTGGTGTTTTCAACAAGCATATTGTTGTGTACGTTTGGTCACATTCTTGTTTTTCTTAAAAAAAAAAATAAACATGTAAAAAGTTTACATGATTCTTAAATGATCTTAAATGAACTCAATTGTCCTTTGTTATAAATACTCTGCAAGTTTATCTTAATTGATTATAAGTACAAAAAACAATCAATAATATCTTCTTCAAAGAGGAAATACAATCTTGTAAAACCATGTGTGTCACCATCATAAGGACCAATTCGGTTAAAAAAACATGTTATTTTCTATGTAGATCAATGTTGAAAACAAGCAATCAAATCAATTAGACGAACTTACAAGAAGTATTTACAATTTTGATTTAAACGAGTTCAAATTATGAAAGTTGCTTAAACATGTTAAAATCACTCAACTGATATGTAAAGTTGATTTTGTTTAGACTTTCAGAACCTTCGGTATATGCTTATTTATCATTTTCTTTTGTATAGATTGTCTACAAATTTTACCTTGCTTCGCTCTGTGGAATATTAAAATTGAAATAAAACTTCTTTTGTCCTCCGAATAAGTATACAACAAGTGTGGCCTTTTTTTAAGAAAATTATCTTCTAATTGCAAAAAGTTTTTTTTTTTCTAGTGCATGATCTCTCTACACTGCAAATGCAACGTTTAAGAGGCACTAGATGTCAAATTCATGATCACCAATTTGACTCAAATTCTTATATTTGATTTTTAAAAATGTGAAACATTTAAAAAAAAAAACAGTTTACATGGCATGGGCTCGAATATATGAAGCTTTTTTTACTGTGTATTTTAGTCTAGACGCCATATAATTGCTATCGAGTTGACCTCCGATGACCTTTTAAGCGACATAAACATAAATATAGATATTGGTTTACTATTATGAATTGTTATTTGGATGGAGAGTTGTCTCATTGGCACTCACACCACATCTTCCTATATCTATAAATGTATTAAGCGAACTCGTGCAAATGAATTTCTCTAGGCCCTTTTAATTTCTTATCATAGATTAAAAATATATGTTTTTCATCGCTTTTTTTCCTGTATAAAAAAATATTTTTTGTTGATAGAATCAGTCAATCAAATGATTTACCGTAAGTTTGTTGTACTTTAAATGTGGACATTCTTCATTATCAATGATTCGTAGCTTATTTTGAGAAAAAAAAAACCATAATGACTGCCAAAAGCAGACATTTATTTCACTATTTTTCTTTCATTATTGATTGAACAAACAAAAATATCATACGATTTTTTATATATCACGTAGCCAGTACCCCTTTAATTTATTATTATTGATTATAAAACATTCAGTGTTGTATCGTGTATTATTAAAGCCATTTGATTCGTATGTTTCCAAATATCTAGGAGAACACACAGCTACATGATGTAAAAGAACATTAATTACACATCGTTGGTATGGATTATTATTTTTGTTTCTATAACGTCTACATGCAAGCACATGACTGGTCTCACAAACGGCGAATTAGCCTTCTCCAAAACAGCAATATACAATAAGACAATGCTTTCGACCAACGCAGTTCAGTTCTTGAAGGTCTTCACAGACTTTACCGTACACACAAAAAGTTGAAATAACATTTATGTTTATCATATGTTTATGTCTCCAAAAAAATATTTATCAATATGGATAAAACATATTTAACAGTTTGTCAAAACATTTTCTAGACAGACTGTCAACACTACAATATGAAGGAATGTAAATGCACTTATTTTCCTTTCTTACAATAAAACTGTCATTAGGCTAAACCAATAATGTTATTCCAAAGAGGAAAAACAATAAGGTGTGTAAGCTTGAAACTGTTATTGGATTTACACCTTTTTTGAAAATTAGACCAATTCGATGCGGAAAACATTTTCATTGGAACAATATTTTTATATGTAGATCAGTGGTCCAAACAGGCATGCAAATCAAGCAATAAAATCCATATTATAAATTTCTGGAAGCACAGCTTATGATATCTAAATCTAATGTTCAGTCTTTCAGTAAGCGATGGATTCAAGGAGTGTAGTGCGTACAGGGTGGGCGCCCTTCCCTCATTTTATAGATCAAAACTATCAAATATCAATAAAAGTCTAGAAACACTTGCCAATATATTTTACTCTTTTTTCTTATATAATAGGAGCCTCTTTTCCTTGCAGTCTTGGAGTTCCACTGGTACCTGATATCAAATTTATCAATTAAATTATTCGAAAATGTCGTTATCATATTTATATTCTTAAAAAAACTAATAAACACAGAAATAAGTCAGTTGACACGATCACTCAAGGCTGCAAACACAAGATATAAAAAATAAGAATAACACAAATGCCGAGCTCCGAGGAATATTCAAAACGGAAAGTACCTCATCTACTGGCAAAATAAAAAGTGGACAACAACTGTCATATTCTCACATGGTATAGACAATTTATTTGTAGAAAATAATGTATTAAACCTGGTCTTATATCTAGCCAAACATCTGACGTATATAAGTGGTCAGAGTCATGATGGATGCCTTCATTTCTTCATTCTTTAAATGTTTCAGACAATTATACTCTATTCTCTATATTTATCTGCCTATATTCCCCATTCTGTATTGTCTTCGACTTTGGATTTGCACTAATTGTCTGTTATTTTCTGTTCTGTATTTCATCTTATTGTTTATTTCACTTAATAAAAGGGCCATGGTTGCATGCTGTATGTTCTGTCATTGCTGTCCTAAGCTAGTAAAATTATGAAATTAAGAATGTTATCATAGTGTTGATAATAAACAATTTGATTGTATAAGTTACAATTAATATGTTATGACAAATTAGAAAAAAAAAAAATATTTATCTTTATCAATCAGAATCTTGAAAACACAAGCCTTACGTCTGACTTACAATAAACATATTATAACAGATGAGCAAATAGCAAAATATATTTACTTAAGTTTGCCTATTAGTTTTGAAAATAAATAACAATAAAAAGACCAATTCGATGCCACAAATATGTTTTTGATTACTAGCCTAAGGTTTATTATCCTATTTAGATTAATTGTAAAAACAATAATTATGATATTCAAGCAATATAGGTGACCTTTCTTGTCCATTCGTTTTTTATGTATTTTGTCATTTGATTTTGCCATTTGATTTTGGACTTTCCGACTTTATTTTCCTCTGAGTTCAATATTTTTGTGATTTTACTTTTTTCTAGAAATATTAAAGAATACATTTCAAACGAGTCCAAATTTAGAACTTGCATGTTTTAGCCGACTACTTTAATCTTGTGACAATGGCGTTATTCGACTGCAATATGTTCATCACAAAACAACGACCTGACTTTTATTTTATATTCTAATTTTTAAAACAACCTGCATGTAACCAAAACCGAACAATAGCGAACCGTTATTGAATACGTTGAGTCAGGATTGCTTTAGTCTCCGTCTTGCAACTGAATATATAAAAAAGAAGATATGGTATGATTGCCAATGAGACAACTATCCACAACAGACCAAGATGACACAGAAATTAACAACTATAGGTCACCGTACGGCCTTCAACAATGAGCAAAGCCCATACCGCATAGTCAGCTATAAAAGGCCCCGATAAGACAATGTAAAACAATTCAAACGAGAAAACTAACGGCCTGAAGTTCACTTTTGAATTGCTGTATAAAGGACATGTAAATACGTTTAAAGCTTTCAAAAGTGGTGATTCAAATCGTAGTTAAACATGCAAAATTAAAACCCGTCAAAGGAGCAATGGTCATTGAAAATTATTTAAGCCCGAAATCACGGAATATTACATATTTAAGAAATGTGTTCTAAAAATTATTTATTGGCTCGAAAATAGTGAGCAAACTGTATCATGCTAACGCACAAGAAATATAAACTGCATACAGGTCACGATTTGTCAGTATCAAATAACCTCGGGACGTTGATTTTTCCAAAAAAAAGCTTTTCCCTGATCATACTGTCCTTGTATAGTCAGTAATTAAGAGCTATAAAGAGAGTAAAAAAAGACACTTAAATGGTGCAAGTCCATCGTTACTCGGGATCATGTAAGACTTATATTTAGTTTCTTCGGTCCATATAAAAGTGCTTAGGTACATCTTTATTTGTAGTATTTTACTTTTTTAATTGAATTTTAAACTTTGAGATATAGTCTGATTTTTAAGGCAAAAATCGGTACTCGATAGGCTGATTGTTGCTGGTATAAAAGATTAGAAAGAGATAGTCTATAAAAAAAGAACAGCAGACAAAATTGATTATGAACGATTGAAATAAAGTTTAACATTTCAAGCTAGCAAAAAGGTTGATATTGGTTCTTAAGGGATATATAAAAAATCTAACAATTTGTTTTTTGCAGCCAAAAAGGTTCAATTTTGTCAAATTACGCTAAGAAACATTAATAATTAGTAATTCACTTGCAGTAACTGAGTCGACCTCTTTAAATCCGTATTCATGTGAACTTCAATTTAACCCCTAGCTAGAGATTGACAACGCATGCATTGTACGTGTACTGGTTATTTAAAGAAAAAGAATGTCAACAATGAAAGTGAAACTACGCTAAATCATTTGATTACTAATTCGATGCACATAAAATCATTCTTATACGGTTAAAAACAATGAGAAACATCTATTTTTAATCTATAAAATAAAATCAAACAGACCTATAAAAATGCAATTGCACGTGTTGGTTTAATCTATTCATATCTTTATTTATGTTTACATCGCTTATATGGTCATCTGAGGTCAAATCGATAGGTAATTAGATAGCGTTTGGACTAAAATACACACGAAACAAACCTATATATTATCTACCCCATGCTCTGTAAACTGTTTATTTTAGACTTTTGATAGTTTGGATACATGTTTTACATTGTTATAACTCAAATATGAGAATTTGAGTCAAATCGGTGACCATGAATTTGACAGCTAGTGCCCCTTTTGAAGGGGCACTAGCTGTCGAATTCATGTTCATCGATTCTAATCAAATTCTCATATTTGATTGAAAACAATGTAAAACATGTATCCAACCTATTAAAAGTCGAAATAAAACAATAAACAAGGTACGGGCATGAAAATACGTAGCTTCGTTTCGTGTGTATTTGAGTCTAGTTGCCATCTAATTATTTATCGAGTTGACCTCTATAGTTTTTCGATGACCATATAAGCGATGTAAACATAAATATAGATATAAATAGATTAAGCAAACACGTGCTGTTGAATAATTCTAGGTCTATTTAATTTCATATTACAGATAAAAAAAATAAATGGTTATCATCGTTTTCACCTGTATTAGAATGTGTATTTGTGGATCGAATCAGTCAATCAAATGATATACCTTTGTTTCACTTTCAATGTTGACATTCTCTTCATTTAAATAACTTTACACATACAATTCACGTGGTATCCATCTCAAGCTAAGGGCGTAAATTCAAGTTCACATGAATACGGATTCAATGAGGTCGAATTATTTACTTGCAAGTGAATAATTCATAATCAATGTTGTTTTTTTTTTGTTTTTGCTAATTTTGACAGAATTGAACCTTATTGGCTACTAATTTCATTTCACTAATTGTATTTCATTACTGATTGAGCGACAAAAAAATAATATATTAGGTTTTTCATATATCTCGTAGCTAGTACCCATTTAATTCTAACGGCATTGATGACTTGATCATTTTGGTAGGTCACTAGTCTAAATACCAAATGTTAAGATAGTCGGTAAGATAAATTCGTTACATAGTGTGCTAATAACCTAATACGATATATATGGGGTCAGTAAATACCATATGTGGATTCGAGGTTCGCTCTCACCCCATATAGAATATACTGAACTCATATATATCGTATTAGATCACTAGCACACAGTGTAACTAATAATACTGACTTTAAATTGATCAATGGCATATGGCTTTACTAACAAGATATACTTTTTTTGACGACGTATACGACACAAGGCGAGAAACTACAATTGCAGAAAAAAACTGTTATCTCTTCGCAATTTGTACATCGTGATGTGAATGACATTATATTTACAATATCTTGTGTTCAAATACGAAATCAATCGAACAACAATTTGAAAGTAACGCTTAAATTGATCCTACAACAGTTTTGACAAACATAAATATACAGAAATATAATTTTAATGCATGCTGTGATTTAGAGACAGATAATTAAATTTATCCTGATTTAGTGTAATTTCTCGCAATTTGATGGGCAGACATTGTCCTAATAAATTTCTGTACATTTTTTTATTACGTCAATAGGAATTATCTCCCTTATTTATTACGTCAATTGGGATTATCTCCCTTATAACATTGACCCAATAAAAAGGGAAAAAATACGTTGCTTTACAGTCGTAATATTTTTAATTTTTGCACAGTTTTAGATTAAAATATCTTAAATATATTTAATTGATATTGTCCTTATATTGAATTTAAATAAAAATATGTAATATAACAAAATCAGGATTAATTCGTTACACAGTGTTTAATTGTTCTAATACGGAATTTATCGGGTTTGGCTTCGCCTCACCCGTTCTGAATTTTATTGACCCGATAAATTCTCGTATAAGAACAATTGTACACTGTGTAACTAAAAGAGGGACGAAAGATACCAAAGGGACAGTCAAACTCATAAATCTAAAACAAACTGACAACGCCATGGCTAAAAATGAAAAAGACAAACAAACAACAGCACACACGACACAACATAGAAAACTAAAGAATAAACAACACGAACCCCACCAAAAATTGTATACCAACCTAACAAGACCAATGGTATACAAGGCAATATTCCTTTCAGGTTTTTATTTCGTAGGTGTATTTTCACCATCGATATATATCGACCGGAAGCGTGAAACTGAAATTACAGAAAAAACTGTTATATATTAGCAAACATGTCAATCGTGTTATGAATGAAATTACATTTGAATTAAAAGCTGTGAATGCAAGCTGTGTAAGCCTAGAGTACAACACAGTTTGTTTTGAAGATGGCTCATTTTACGGGCACTTTAATATTTATATAGAGGTAAATTACTTATTACATGTTTGCATCCTCTTGTGTATTGTGTTATCATAAAAAAAATTTAAAAACAACACGTTTAATAATTACATGCATTCTAAGTGCTTTTATTAAATGTGCTGATATTCCAAACGATTGGAGGAGACGTAGGAAAATATGATTTTATGCAAATGGTATCAAACTTTAAACAGAAACAAACTCATACAGAAGCGACTCGTTAGAACCTAGTATTACAAGGTCTTCATGTATGCGATTGACCTGCAACTTACTCTGTTTCATACTCCCTTTTGTGTGCCAAAATAGAAAATTCCTGCTTGTTTTAATGCTGTATTTAACATCCAAGACGTAGTACTCATGACTAAGGATCGGAGCAGTTTTATGTATTGTATTGTAAAGACTTTCCTCGTAGTACCTCCTGATTGATTGCGCATTATATTTTGTAATCATGGTGTGACCAGAAAACTATGATGACTATTAGATAAAATGTACATAGATATATGTTCTCAGTGCTATTTTATATCGTGGAAAGTTTTCTAAATGGTTTAACTGTTGTGTGCATCAAGGTAGGAATGTGTTGGCAAAGTTATATATGATTTGAATCGGCCATTTGAATACTCATCTTGAATATTGCTTCAACGAGGACTTCTTATATAACAATACAAGTAGTTCTCACTTTGGTGTGGATGCCATTTCTCCTATTGCAACGAATTCCAATGGTATCATTATTTGAAAACTTAAACGAATCATTGGGCTTTTGATTATGCTCGCGAAAGGTTTACTTCTTCATTACGGCAAATGTTGACTTCGACAGATATATATTTTAGAATGATTTTATATTAAACCAGTTAAAAGTGCAATGCGCATGTAAAGATTATATTGAACTCTTTCTTAAACATTTAGGGTGGTACCTAACACTACAGGGAAATAACTCTGTAAATTCAGCTAAACGTTTTAATCACCTTGTATTGTTAAGAAAATGTTAAGCTTCTCAATGATCAAAATTCGTGTTTTTTAAACTGCTATATAACCAATGAAATTTTTCTGATAAAGTGATTGATTCAAATTTTTTTTATTTTTTTTACATTTTTGTCAATGGGCCGGGTCAAAGAAAACATTTTGTCAAAATTTTATAAAATTTAAACGAGGCAAATAAATTTTAATCAAAGTGCTGGGTACCACGTTAAAGCATGTCTGTCATTGCTTCTGTATTCACTGTTCTCAATTTTGTAGTATGTGCAAGTTTTTTTTACCAGGTGTGCACACCAAAAACTGTTAACTAGAGTTCGATATTTTGCAAGCTGTCTGAAGCAGGAATATGTATGTAAGAAGAACCGCATCACTTAATGTGTAAATCTATTCAAGGATTCAATTTGCTCAGACATATAGAAATTGACATGTGCCTTTCTTTTATTGGTTAGTTTAGTCTTAATAGTTTTCATTATCGAGCGTAAATTACTGTTTTTGGACGATTTGATAATTTATCCAAAAGAACAATTTATTTTCGCATATGTATTCTTGTGCGTAGACTTTTCGAGGTCGAGTATTTCATCAACGTTAAAACTTATTTGTTCACAGGAATTTTAAAAATTATAGTGTGGATTTGCTTTACAAATACAATATGTTCGATAATTCATGTATTGCGGAATGTTTCTGTCTCAGTGTATATGGAATCGTATAATAAGCAGCTCCGTCTATTTTTTGAAATACGGAGGCTTTTCTACCTAAAGATTAGATTACCTTAGCTGTATTTGGCATAACTTTTAGGAATTTTTGGTCCTCAATGCTCTTCAACTTTTTACTTTGTTTGGCCTCTTTTAACATTTTTTTTTATTCGAGCGTCACTGATGAGTCTTTTGTAGACGAAACGCGCGTCTGGTGTTAATATAATTTCAATCCTGGTATCTATTATGAGTTTATTGTTATGAACTACACATATAAAAGTGATTGACACCGAATTCGAACTGAACTGTGCACAGACAAAACTTTTTAAGTGTGTGCGCGACACCTTTGTTTAGCAACTGCACAAAACATTCTCGCTCTACAGATGACAATTAAAAATATCTTAAACTCTTTTTATCCCAATATAGCTAAGGAAATCTATTCTTTGGATATATCAGTCTTAGAGTTTCGAATTTTCGACGTCAGTAAACAAAGTAATTTATATAATTATACACTTTAAAGACACAATAAAATTGAGAATAGAAATGGGGAATATGTCAAAGAGACAACAACCAGACCAAGGAGCAAATAACAGCCGAATCACATTTTATAATAAATAAATGCGTTACGTATTCCAATGAAACAAGTACAGTGGAGATCACTTCTAACCTCTCGTTAAATCTGTCAGGAGAACTGTTCTAGAACAGTCAGCCTGACACCTTTTAGTCAGTTCTAGGTTAGAACTGTTCTAGCTAGAACTGATTTGGTCAGTTCTACCTAGAACTGATTTGGACAGTTCTACCTAGAACTGATCCTGACAGTTCTACCCTAGAACAGTTTTAGACAGTTCTACTTCTAGAACAGTTCTACGGTTAGAACTGATTTCTAATTCTACAGCTAGAATTGATTTTTATAAATTCTACGGCTAAAATTGATTTATAAAGTCTACGGCTAGAGTTGATTTATAAGTTTTAAGAACTCTTTGCCTTAATATAAAGGCTTGGGTAAAAAAGCGATTTAAATTATATTTTGCTATTTTGCCGGTTTTATTTCAGATTTATAATCGGCAAGAGAACATGTTTAACCTGTTAACCACGCCATATTTTGTATGTATGTGCCTGTTCCAAGTCAGGAGCATGTAATTCAGTGATTTTCTTTTGTTGATGTGTCACATAAATTATTTGTTTTTCTTTCATTTTTTGTACATAAACTAGGCTGTTAGTATTAGGGGGGGGGATTATTATTTGAATTGTTTTACATTTGTTATTCCGGGAGTCAGGATGGCTCGTTATCACAGAACAAAATTATCGGACCTCATTAACCAATATAATATCAGTTTACAAGTAGTTTTCATACCTCGGACGACCTGTTTAACAAAAATCTTTTGACCGCATCAATCTAAACTGCCATTATTTGCTTTTTCTTTCTGCAAATCTATATAGCTGCACAGTACTTCAGTTTTATATTTTAGGTCTAGAGGGACTGTAATATACAAGTTACAGGAATTTTGGAAAAATATTTTGTTCGCGTCAATTTATAGTGCCAGCATGCAGGGGCAGATCCACCCATTTTTAAAAGGCTTGGGGGGGGGGGAGGAGTCCAACTATGCTCCCATTCAAATGCATTGATGTTAAAAAAAAGTGGGGTTCCAACCCCTGGACCCCCTCCCCTTGATCCTAAATATTGAATCATAAACAAATATCAGTAGTTTTTATACTTCAGACTGAGTCGTGTAATAAAATCTTTTGACTGCATCAACCAAAACTTACCTTATTTGCTTTTTATTATGTAACTCTATACAGCTGCACAGCAATTCAGTTATAATTTTAGGTTGAGAGGGACTGTAGTATATAAATAACTGCAATATTGGAAATCAATGACCATCATTGAAGGTGCCAGCATTTCCTATTTTTATTCAAAATATCGCATCAGAAACAAATATCAGTAGTTTTCATACCTCTGACAGACTGACTCAGGTAACAAAATTATTTGTCTGCATCAATCAAAACTGACCATATTTGACAGCATCAACCAAAACTGACCATATTTGACCACATCAACCAAAACTGACCATATTTTGCTCTTTTTTATGTAACTCTTATAGTCGCATAGTAAATCTGTAATATTTTTATGTAAGGATGGAGTGTATAATCATGATAATACAAATGATCTATATTATCAATGATTATAGGGTTATTGCATGAATATTGGGGATTATTGTTCCGAGTAGAATTTTATATTGCGCGAGCTTATATTTTTATAGCAGGATGGATTGTTTAATATAAATGAAAGCAATATTGGAAAACAAAATTATGCTCACATCAGTTTATAGTGACAGCATGTCCTCTTTTTAATCAAAATTTAAAATCGTAAACTAATTTCAGTAGTTTTGATATCTCAGACTGACTCATGGATATAACAAAATTATTTGTCCGCATCACCCAAAACCATGAAAACTGACCATATTTATATCTTACTATGCGGTATGGGCTTTGTTCATTGTTGAAGGCCGTACGGTGTCCTATAGTTGTTAATGTCTGTGTCATTTTGGTCTTTTGTGGATAGTTGTCTCATTGGCAATCATACTACATCTTCTTTTTTATATTTGACAGCATCAACCAAAACTGCCCATATGTGACAGCATCAACCAAAACTGACCATATTTACACTTTATAACGTAAATCTTAATATATATATAGCCGCATAGTAAATCACTTATAGTTACATCATGTACATATCACGATGGATTGTATAATTCAAATGACAGCAATATTGTAACACATTGGCTACAAAAACATTTCCACATCAATTTAGAGTACCAGCAATTTTCTGCAAATCCCCTTTTTATTCAAAATATTGAATTGTAAACAAATTTCAGTAGTTTCGATATACATGTATCAGACCGAGTCGTTTTAACAAAATTATTTGACCACATCAACCAAAACTGAACTTATTTACACTTATCATGTAAATATATATGGCATCAGTCATTGTAAACCAATAATATTTCTATGTCAGGACGGATCGTATGATAAAAATGACACCAACTTTGGAACACAATACACCTTATTGCTAATCCTAGCTGACCCGGCCTCTTGAACTTATAAAGCATACAACAATCACTTTTCCATTTGTTTTCCATTCTGGCGTCAGATATTTTGTTTTATGACGTCAAATTTTTACGGGAACCTGTGTGATATCCAGTAATGGCAGACAAATAGCGATCAGGTGTATTTATACCATATCTAAAAATTTAGCGCGCCGTTATTTCCTCTCTCTATCCATTATAACGAACCGTCACTAAAGTGACTTTTTAAGTCCGTTAGTTTGTGCTGAGAGTCTCAGGTTTGTAATGGGTTTTTTTTTAAACAAAACTATTTTACAGCATCATCCAACACTCACATGACTGATTCATATACTTTATTTTAAAATAAAAAGTACATGTATGGGAAGTTCTCTTCTTGGAATAGTATACTGTTAATATAATTTGAAGAAGGCAAAGAAAAATGCATGATTTTGTTTGTAGCCGAACGTCCACGGGCAAATGTTTCATTCATGTTCAGATGAGTATATTTTTCTGAGTTCCAGACTCCCTGATATCATTTATAATCGTTATGAATAAGTCTGGCTAAATTGACGAGATGGTGCAAATGTATAAAGTTATTTTACGTTATAATACAACACTTTTTTAATTAATATCCCATAATTCATCCACTGTACAATTTTCGTTTGAACATTTGTCAAAACAGAATCTTAAATGAATGTAAATCCAAGGCAAACAATGTAAATTACGATTAAAATTCCATGAATTAAATGCAGAGTGATATTTATGAAGAGACTGTTAAAAACGGGGAACGAAGAAACGTAAACAATGATGTTTCCTATGCAATCTTATAAAAATATTTCTCCGATGAGTTGGATAACCTTCTATTCACTTCGATATTTGTACATGTAACGTTTGATCAGTAAAAAATATAGAAAATCTGCTATAGCAAAGTAATTGGAAGTGATTTATTTCTTCTAAATTCTAAAGTGCCCTTACTGCAGTGACGTCATTTAGAACTGTTCTACAGTCCTGACTGATCATTAGTCAGTTCTGCTGACAGTTCTACGGTTAGAACTGATTTGGACAGTTCTACCTAGAACTGATTTAGACAGTTCTACCCTAGAACTGATCCTGACAGTTCTACCTAGAACTGATTTAGTCAGTTCTACCTAGAACTGATTCTGACAGTTCTACTTAGAACAGTTCTAGGGTAGAACTGTTCTAGGAAAGGTTAGAACAGTTCTATGACAGATATTCTGACAGTTCTAATGAGAGGTTAGAAGTGATCTCCACTGTATCTCCCGGAGACCACAAGACAAGGGTGTAAATGACTGTATGTTATTGTCACATACGATACAACCATTGGGTCGATGCCACTGCTAGTGCAGTTTTGTTTTCGAGGGTATCACCAGCCCAGTAGTCAGCACTTCTGTGTTGACATGATTTATAAATATAGATATAGATATCACGCCTGGTAAACCATCTAATCTCAACCAAATAGTTGAGACGGAAAAAAGTATTCTGGCACTTCCTGTTGAGATTTTCTGGTTCAAATTATCCATAATAAACATAGGGTAGGTCGACTTTTCGCCAATTTACTGAAAAACAATGCGTTTTTTTGTAAAATAGGAGAATGTCATGCCATAGATAATTGAATTAGGGTTTCTCTCGTGTATAACATGGACCAATATGATTTAAAATGACATCGAAATGACTTTTCTCCAGCAGGTAAATATGGTCAGTGCAGTCAGCTATTGATAAAATGACAGCGATATCATTGATAAACTAACGTATATATCAGTGAATTAGTATTTTTCTAAAACCTTATAAACATAAAATTACAGTTTGTTCTTTTTCTTTACTTATATAATTGCATTAAGCGAAATATGCTATAAAGTATTTCATGTTGAGATTTTCTGGTATCGGTTGAGATATTCTGGAACAATGTTGAGATCTTCTGGTGAATGAAACTTTCAACTATAGCTTAGTATCAATTACATATACAACCGTCAAAATATTCCAACTGTCATTTAAATCTTGTCTGTAGTTATGACAGCAGCTTCTAAAGAGACCTTTGGTTGTAATAGAGTCTAAATAGTAAACAACTGTGTGGTTTTTAAGGTATTAAAGTTCTACCGCTGGAGATTAATAATCTAGCGTTTGAGATGCAGTTTTGCATAGAAGCTATAAAGTCAATAATGGTGTTATTGACATCTCCAAAAGCTATAATTTATTCCTACATCGCTTATCTTGACATCTCAATAGCTAGCTTTTCGATATCTACATCGCTATATTTTACATTTGCAGTGCTGGTGTTAACATCAACACTACACTTTATCTACAGAACTTGGTTTTAAACATAGTTAGCACGGGACAAGTTGCATCCCCTGCGCTATATTTACATAATCAGTGTTTAACTGTGAATCTTCAACACTAGACCTTTATTCTGACAGCCTCATATCGTGGTATGGGGTTCCTTCTTTATAAAGAATACATAGACGTGCCACAGGAATGGGTCTCTTTTCATTGTCAAATTATATATCAACGGGTAGCAATTTCACCAAAGTAAATGTCCGTGGTCAGTTATTTTGTTTTTTTCTATGTTTATAATCAACATGAACAGGAGTAAATCTGCAAAGATTGTAGTATTGATGTTTGAATGAGTCATTAACGCCCGTTGTCTAACTACATGCATATTCAAGACAAGTACATGAAAATGTTACATGAATATAAACCCTCCTTTGTACTAGATTGACACGCCGTGTGTGCTTTTGAAATGAAATTTATATACACGTCCACTTGTATTTGTGTACTTCTGATGAGTTAAGCCTTTTTCAACTGACTTTTATGATTCGTTCTTATGTTGTAGTGTTATTCCATTGTCCCAGGTTAGGGGAGGGTTGGGATCCCGCTTTAACATGTTTATCCCCGCCACCGTTTATGTATGTATGTGCCTGTCCTAAGTTAGGACCATGTATTTCAGTGGTTATCGTTTGTTTATGTGTTATATATTTGTTTTCGTTCATTTTTTTTAATTAATAAGGCCGTAAGTTTTCTCGCTACAATTGTTTTACATTGTCATTTCGGAGCCTTTTATAGCTGACTATGCAGTATTGGGTTTGCTCATGGTTGTAGGCCGTACAGTGACCTATCGTTGTTAATTTCTGTGTCATTTTGTTCGCTTGTGGAGAGTTGTCTCATTGGCAATCATACCATAGCTTCTTTTATATCTATATTTATAGTATACACAAGGTATTGTCCCGCAGTTAATATTTGTCCCTTTTTAAGAACACATTATTCTAAATCTAAGCCTAGAAGTGTTTACTTCTCACTTCAGCTGTGATCAAACCGTACAGGATAGCACGAACGGACGCCTAACGGATAAAATAAAAGGGTTTCCGTTGACAAAATTGATATCCGTTGGGAGTCCCTTGACGAAGATACGGATTAAAAACGGAAACGGAACGGACACATACCGTAAAAAATGGACGCCTACCGTATGTACAACGGAGACTTCATCCGTTGAACGTCCCTTAATTCAAAGTTTTGAACATGCTCAAAATTTTCCACCGGACAGAAGAGACATTGATGGATAAAACGGATGCTGTACGGACATGAAACGAAAACTAAGGGATGTCTTACGGACATGAACGGATTGAAAAAAGTTATCCGTTTGGCGTCCGTTTGCTCTATCCAATAAGTTGTGACTGGTGCTTAAAACTCCGGTCACACCTTACCAGATAGCGCGAACGGACGCCGAACCGATAACTTTTTTTTAATTCGTTCATGTCCGTAAGCCGCATGTTGTTATCCGTTAGTCGTCGGTCGATATCTGTTTCATTTCGCTCAGTGTCGGACTGTTTGCTTTATCAGTCGACGTCCGTTTTGTCCGATGGAAAAATTTGAGCATGTTCAAAACTTTGAACGGACGTTCAACGGATGAAGTGTCCGGTAAGCGTCCGTTTTTTTTTTTACAATAGTCGTCCGTTCTGTGTCCGTTTTGTATCCGTTACTTGTCTTATACTAAGGTATATAGAAATTTTTTTTCTGAGACAAGTGCCTGTGATTTCACTAGACATCAAAAGTTCAATGTAGGATAAAAAAAACTGAATTCATATAGTTTTTTCACTAACCCCTCCCCCCTCCCCCCTCTCAACTTAATTTGGGAAAAATTGATTGACGAATAAGGATATATATAAAGTCGATGTCAATTAAACATAACTTGCAGCATTTTTTACCACCCACCCCCGAACTAATTTAATTAAGTTTTTTTTATCCTTCATTGATTTTTTTATGTTGTCCCTAATGCAAGGGTAGACTCGAAAATTACTAAACTAATAGATTGATGTTCTCCGTCCGTGGTAATTTTTCAAAAAATCTGAGGTTATGCATTTTCTACATCCATCTTGATAGATACCCATGTCGTGGACTTGATACATAATTGTTCTGCTTAACTATATACTGATACTGCGATTTTCACGATTGCACTACGATCATCAAAAGCATTATTGTTTTAGAGATCGTGGTGCGATCTTGGCCTAGTGTGACGGGGTCTGGGGTATAATATAAATGTTGCTGAATATTACAAATATTAAGGATGTGCCCTGAATGCAGTTGTGATCAATGAATCTAAGTTATAATTATTTCAATACAACACGTGTGATTACACTAAGTTGGACGTCACTTATAGTACTTGCAAAGCAGTTTTAAAATCGTTTATATAAATTGTTTTTATAATGACAAAAATAACATATTTTGCTCACAAAGAAATGATCACCACCTTTTAGAGTGAGAGCTCATCCTGAAATAATGTGCACGAAAAAAACAAACCTAGAGAAGGGGGTCCTGTTCGATTGTTTAGTTTTTAACAATTTTATTTCTGTATAAATGTACGCATTTTCGGTATTGAACAATGTTTGTCAATTAGGAATCGAATTCTTCCAAATCATATATTAATATTTATATATTATAAACTAATCTTATTTATACTTGAAAGGCATGCATTTTTCTATCGGCAAATCTTAAAATTGTATCTGTATTCAGATTTTAACTTACCACAGACAGACAAAAAAACATAAATTAAGTTAACCGTTAAAAAGGTAAACTCGAATAGTACCGCGCACTGATAAAGTTTCTTTGTTCAATTTGGGAAATGACTATATTTTTACAATAGAAATTACATTTTGATTAGTGGAAATAAACTCTAGCATAGCTATTTTAACAGTTTTTATCTTTTATATAATAACAATGCACGCGTGTTGGGTTGCCAGTCATAGTTAATTTAAACTTTGAAACCTAAGTGCCAATGTTTTTAACAGTAACATATTTCATGACACAAAGTAACCAGAAAGTCTCAACATTGTGACAGAAAGACTCAACCAATACCTTTATATCTCAACCATTAGAATTTTTCATTTCTGTGCTAAGACTATGCTTGACAATCAAATATTCTTGTAATTTACAGAAGTGTTTATCGTAAAGCATTAAAAAAAACACAAATAATTGACATATTTTCTTGCTAAATCATTAATATCATAGCAGTTCTATCGGATTCAAAGAAAGTAAACATCATAATCCGTAGGAGAAAAGTGATTGTGACTTCAATTTCAGATATTTTGAACCAAGAAGAGACATATTAGTTACAATTATCATTTATCTATGGCATGACATTCTCCTATTTTACAAAACAATCATTGATTTTCAGTAAATTGACGAAAAGTCGACCTACCCTATGTTTATTTTGGATATTTTGAACCAGAAAAGCTCAACAGGAAGTGCCAGAATACATTTTACCGTCTCAACATTTGGTTGAGATTACATGGTTTACCAGGCGTGGATATGACCATAGATATAAATTAACTGTTTTCAAAACTTATAATTTTTTAGAAGGCTTTTCTCCCTCCGAAAAGGTTACCTTATTTGTGTTTTGCATAACTTTTCAGAATATTTGTCTTTTTGACTTTTTAATCGAGCGTCACTGGTGAGTCTTTTGTAGACGAAACGCGCGTCTAGTGATCATACAAAATTTCAATCCTGGTATCTATCATTAGCTTAATTAATTCTAGATGGCGTGTGTGTCGACTGAAACTAATAGTTCTGCACCGTGATGCGAATAAGAAAACTCTCCATCCACGTCGCAATTTTTTAAAGCTCACATAGCATATTGATATATTGTAAAAAAAAATCATAACATCTAATAAAATTTGTAGATTTAGCCAAAACATTCCTTGTATTTGTATAAAGTAACATTCGTTTAAAGTGGAAGTTGTTTTAACGTTAAATAAGCTACAATTAAAAACTGCTTGCTAGTCCCTCTCTGTGATTAAAATCAGATAACTTTGGTTAATTTCTCTATCAATCTATCATGAAGGGGAGATAAATAATTAATTTTTCAAGTATAGTCTTTTTCAAAAATGATGAACGGTTCTTTATGTTGGTATGTAATCATTTTAAACGTTTCAAATATGGGTCATTTTCAAAAAATGTCGAATTTTCAGTACACCCATTCTTAAATTTGTATTTGTGATCACATGAAGATCCTTGTGATCGAACAGGATTGTACATGGCAAAATAGGCAAAAAGAAAATCGGGAGAGGTTTTGGATAAAAACACTGGGTGTCCTCCATCCAGATGGAATCAATAGAAAGAAATAATTAAATTTACAGTCTAGTGTTTATATTATTATATTCAGGATTTTGGATTAAAATCAATCGACCAAAACTTACCTGTATTATTAGTGATCTATGTTTACACCTTATACATTATATCTCATTATTGTTAAAACTTTTGTCACCGAAGAAGGCCATTTGTTGAGCCGAAATATTTGCAATTATTGTATAATTTATATCATCTGTTCAGTTTTTCCATCTTTGTGCAATGATATTCAACACTTTTTAGTATTTTGTTTTCCATCTATTTATCGGTATTGTTACACAATCTTTCAGACTCATATATATATATATATATAAAATGACTGAATAAATAGTCAACGATCAATCTTACAGGGCGATGGATCATGTAATATGATTCTGTACACTACAAAATATAATATATAACAAGTCAAAAAGGGTACAACATCACCATTAAATAACTATAAAATATACAAATGTTAGATATTTCGGATAACAGATATCCTTCTTCAATAATAGCACGATGTCAAATGAATCATGTCAATATATTCAAACTGAGATACTTTTTCTAAATCTTGAATTTATACAATTTAAGCGAACACCACAGACGCTGATACAATTTTAAAATTTCCAAACACGGCGCAAAGATTACTAAGATATGCCAAATGAAAGTAGTTATTTTCGTTGTGAACTGGCACAACTCTAGATTTCCAAAGGTTGTGACAGTTGAGATGTTATAACTGCATTGAGGGCAGTCCTCAAACAAAAAGATCAAAAATGTCCTAACCGATCCAGGATGGTATAAATTAGACAACGGTAGGGCAATTACAACAGAAACTACATATTTAAGCCTCCCAAACGAATAGCAGTCTAATAATGATTGAAAAAATAAGTTTAATATAATGAGGTAAAATAATTGAACGTGGCAACGTACTTATACATCATCCCGAATCAATGGAAACCTGTAATTTAAACTGTTATTTTTTAAAATAATTTCGAACTGTAAAGCCAGTACTAAATCCGGCGTTGTTTGAAACAGGTGGTCACAGGAAAATGAAGGACTCGTTCTATGTTTTTTCATTTATGCCCTCTGGGGAAACTGTCCGTAACTTTCTTATCCAAAATCTTTCCCGAGCGACTCTGTCGACCTTCGACCAACCCTCGTTGTGGTCTATGATTGTGATGGTAAGGTTTTTGAGATCAGCTTGTGTGTGTCCAGGTGATCTCAAATGACGACTTACGGGTAGGTCGGGCTTGCAAGTGTAGTCACTTCGATGACCATTCATGCGTTTGTTAAAAGGCTGCTCTGTCTCGCCAACATACTGCATGCCACATCGACACTGAAGGAGGTATACAACATTCTGGGTTTTGCAAGTTACATTGCAATATATAGTGTACACAGACCCAGTCGAGAACAATATATGCAATGAATATATACAGACAAGTAAAAATATTCATAAAACATTTTCAGACTTAAAATTGGTACATAGTAAAATAAGATATCATCTTTACATAAGAAAAATAAAAAATATGTACAGCATAAAAATATGAACTAAACTAAAAGTAACGTAAAAAAAATAAAATTTAAAGTTTAGGTTCCAAAACCAATTGTCTCTTAGAGTACATTTCACTGAACATCTTTTTACTTAAACTGTCCAATGTTTTACTAATGTAGGGATCAACCTGATAAAAGCAATCACCAACCAGTACTTGTATTTTATCGTAGGACGATAACTCTGTGAAGCAGAGCCCCGGGAAAGTAAAACTTAGATATTCATTTATATCAGATATGTATTTATTACGGATTGAGGAGAAGCCAGAACACTCTAATAGGAAATGTTCATTGTCTCTTCAGAATTAAATAAACACATTTGGCAAGTGGGACTCTCGCTAAGATTCATCCTATACAAGACTTTGTTTACAGGTAAACAATTTGTTCGTATTAACATTTTGAGTCTTGCAGACCTGAAGTCCAGCAAGTTCGTCAGATATGGTTGCCTTCCTTGTGCAAAGTTAAATTTTGAGAAAATATCTAGACTGCTTTTATCATTTATTTCTTGATATTGCCTTCTTCGGACAAACCTTCCAAACCTTCCAATAACGTGTAGGAAAACTAATTCACAATAGAAAACCATAATCACTTCACCAAATTTAAAGGGAGTAGTTATTTCACAACAGCAATCAAAAACAAAGAAATTCGTCTATCCTGGTATGTCTATCCTGTTACTATGGTTGCTATGGTTACAGTAAAAAGTAAAATCACAAAAATACCCAACTTAGAGGAAAATCAATTTGGAAAGTCCATAATCACATGGCAATTTCAAATAACAAAACGCATTAAAAACTAATGGACCAGAACTGTCATATTCCTGATTTGGTACAGGCATTTTCAAATCTAGAAAATGGTGGATTAAACCTGTTTTTATAGCGCTAACCCTCTCACTTTGATGACAGTCTCATCAAATTCCGTTATATTTACATTGATGTGTTAACTAAACAGATACAATAAATAAATAGTCAAAATATGGGTACGTCAGTCATCATCGTATAACAATTTGAAAAGGGACAATTTAACAGAACACAAAAACATCTATCTACAAACACATTCATTGATTTGTGTGTCTGACGTCAGAAAATTTTATACGTCACATAAATTTGTCGTTCAATGTGCATGCAAACAATTTTAGAATTTACATATTAGGCAATGTTAGCATATGGGATTAAAAAATCAAAAGTATGTAAGAATAAATATCAGAAATAGACCAAGATTGAAAATAGTCCAAATAAAGGCAACAGTAGTATACCGCTGTTCAAAACTCATAAATCTATGGACAAAAAACAAAATCTGGGTAACAAACTAAAACTGAGGGAAACGCATTAGATAGTAGAGGAGAACAACGAATTGTTTAGCAAAAATCTTTTGACCGCATCAATCTAAACTGCCATTATTTGCTTTTTCTTTCTGCAAATCTATATAGCTGCACAGTACTTCAGTTTTAATTTTAGGTCTAGAGGCCGGGGACTGTAATATACAAGTTACAGCAATTTTGGAAAAAAAATTTGTTCGCATCAATTTATAGTGCCAGCATGCAGGGGCAGATCCAACCATTTTTAAAAGGCTGTGGGGGAGGGGGGGGGGGTCCAACTATATGCTCCCATTCAAATGCATTGATGTTAAATAAAAAGTCGGGTTCCAACCCCTGGACCCCTCCCCTTGATCCTAAATATTGAATCATAAACAAATATCAGTAGTTTTTATACTTCAGACTGAGTCGTGTAATAAAATCTTTTGACTGCATCAACCAAAACTTACCTTATTTGCTTTTTATTATGTAAATCTATATAGCTGCACAGCAATTCAGTTATAATTTTAGGTCGAGAGGGACTGTAGTATATAAATAACTGCAATATTGGAAATCAATGACAACAATTTTTTTTTCGCATCAATTGAGGGTGCCAGCATTTCCTATTTTTATTCAAAATATCGCATCAGAAACAAATATCAGTAGTTTTCATACTTCAGAATGACCCATGTAACAAAATTATTTGTCTGCATCAATCAAAACTGACCATATTTGACAGCATCAACCAAAACTGACCATATTTGACCACATCAACCAAAACTGACCATATTTGCTCTTTTTTATGTAACTCTTATAGTTGCATAGTAAATATGTAATATTTTTATGTAAGGATGGAGTGCATAATCATGATAATACAAATGATCTATATTATCAATGATTATAGGGTTATTGCATGAATATTGGGGAATATTGTTCCGAGTAGAATTTTCTATTGCACAAGCTTATATTTTTATAGCAGGATGGATTGTTTAATATAAATGAAAGCAATGTTGGAAAACAAAATTATGCTCGCATCAGTTTATAGTGCCAGCATGTCCTCTTTTTAATCAAAATTTTGAATCGTAAACTAATTTCAGTAGTTTTGATATCTCAGACTGACTCATGGATATAACAAAATTATTTGTCCGCATCACCCAAAAACCATGAAAACTGACCATATTTATAGCTTACTATGCGGTATGGGCTTTGCTCATTGTTGAAGGCCGTACGGTGACCTATAGTTGTTAATGTCTGTGTCATTTTGGTCTTTTGTGGATAGTTGTCTCATTGGCAATCATACCACATCTTTTTTTATATTTGACAGCATCAACCAAAACTGACCATATTTACACTTTATAATTATGATAATGTAAATCATAATATATATATATATATATATATATATAGCTGCATAGTAAATCACTTATAGTTACATATCACGATGGATTGTATAATTCAAATGACAGCAATATTGTAACACATTGGCTACAAAAAAATTTCCACATCAATTTAGAGTATGAACAATTTTCTGCAAGTCCTCTTTTGTAAACAAATTTCAGTAGTTTCGATATACATGTATCAGACCGAGTCGTTTTAACAAAATTATTTGACCACATCAACCAAAACTGAACTTATTTACACTTATCATGTAAATATATATGGCCTCAGTCATTGTAAACCAATAATATTTCTACATGTATGTCAGGACGGATCGTATGATAAAAATGACACCAACTTTGGAACACAATACACCTTATTGCTAATCCTGGCTGACCCGGCCTCTTGAACTTTTGAAGCATACAACAATCACTTTTCCATTGTGGCGTCAGATATTTTGTTTTATGACGTCAAATTTTTACGGGAACCTGTGTGATATCCAGTAATGGCAGACAAATAGCGATAAGGTGTATTTATACCATATCTAAAAATTTAGCGCGCCGTTATTTCCTCTCTGTATCCATAATAATGAACCGTCACTTTTTAAGTCCGTTAGTTTGTGCTGAGACTACTATATAGTAGTATATAGTAGTCTCAGGTTGTAATGGTTTTTTTTCAAACAAAACTATTTTACAGCATCATCCAACACTCACATGACTGATTCATATACTTTATTTTAAAATAAAAAGTACATGTATGGGAAGTTCTCTTCTTGGAATAGTATACTGTTAATATAATTTGAAGAAGGCAAAGAAAAATGCATGATTTTGTTTGTAGCCGAACGTCCAGGGGCAAATGTTTCATTCATGTTCAGATGAGTATATTTTTCTGAGTTCCAGACTCCCTGATATCATTTATAATCGTTATGGATAAGTCTGGCTAAATTGACGAGATGGTGCAAATGTATATATATAGTTTTTTTACGTTATAATACAACACTTTTTTCATTAATATCCCATAATTCATCCACTGTACAATTTTCGTTTGAACATTTGTCAAAACAGAATCTTAAATGAATGTAAATCCAAGGCAAACAAGGTAAATTACGATTAAAATTCCATGAATTAAATGCAGAGTTATATTCATGAAGAGACTGTTAAAAACGGGGAACGAAGAAACGTAAACAATGATGTTCCTATGTAATCTTATAAAAATATTTCCCCGATGAGTTGGATAACCTTCTATTCACTTCGATATGTGTACATGTAACGTTTGATCAGTAAAAAATATAGAAAATCTGCTATAGCAAAGTAATTGGAAGTGATTTATTTCTTCTAAATTCTAAAGTGCCCTTACTGCAGTGACGTCATTTAGAACTGTTCTACAGTCCTGACTGATTGAGTCAGTTCTGCTGACAGTTCTACGGTTAGAACTGATTTGGACAGTTCTACCTAGAACTGATTTAGACAGTTCTACCCTAGAACTGATCCTGACAGTTCTACCTAGAACTGATTCTGACAGTTCTACTTAGAACAGTTCTAGGGTAGAACTCTTCTAGGTAGAACTGTTCTAGGACAGGTTAGAACAGTTCTATGACAGATATTCTGACAGTTCTAATGAGAGGTTATAAGTGATCTCCACTGTATAAACACGTTAAGATGATAAACAACATCAGTACGCAGAATCTATACATCAAGACCATCATGTATTATTTGTGAAGTTGATACGGAATATTTATCAACAAGGTCTTGATAGACAGGATAGACAATTGTAGACAAAAACGTCATTATTTTTTTTTAACATATAGGTGCAACGCGAATGAAATATTTCGTTGTTTAAACTCAGCTTAAGGTTATAACGTCTTAATCTTCCCAATTAAGCATTTGCAAGTGCAATACTGATATCGGTAACAGGATAGACAAAAAGGTATCAGGATAGACTTTTATATAGTGATATATCATAAACGTATGTTCCTGTTACCAATGAAATAAAGAGAAAAGTAAACTAACTTATAAGGGATTTACTTGATGTTGGGTTTATTTATAAGGGTGAAAAAATGCCGAACAATATAAATTGCTATCTTACTAGACTTGCATTACTGGTGATAATTTTTACAACCTTTGAAAACCAATTTTTAGAGGCATTTTTCAGTACAACCTGGAAAATTTGCAAATAATCTATTATTTTACAGAATGAATATATATATATAAGTTTATTCTCTTAAAAACCATCTAATTGGCTACGTAAAACAAGCTAAACATTTGATCTAAACCTTTTCTTAATAACCCAAAATTTCTTTTGAAAATGGTAACAGGGGAGACAAAATATTGTTACCACCGATCAAAAAATGTCTCAAGATATTCTTGTATGACATCATTAAGATGGCATCTTGTAATATGTTGTTCTTAAAGTACTGTTGGTTTTGATTTGCTTATGAAGAGGGTTGTTTGAATAAGTAACTTTTAATAAATTTTTCAATTTCAAAATTCAACATTTTTTGAAAATGACCCATATATGAAATTATATTCGTACATCAATGTTTTTGATACACCAATAACAAAAACTGAAATATATTGAATTGATACATTTTGAAATTATTCAAAATTATATCAGAAACATATATTACTTAATTATAAAATAATGTTATTTCAAAATGGAAAAACAATGGAGGCGTGTCAAGTTCAAACTGTCATTGGTTTTACAACTATTTAAAAACAAATAGACCAATTCTGTGCCACAAACATGTTCATTTCAATAATATTTGTTCTATTTAGATCATTTTAAAACAAGAATGCAAGTCATACAACACAGTTAACTTAAGGGCATACGATACAATTTTGATCCCGTATTTACAGTTTGATGAAAATTTGCATATATGCTTTTTTTGCCTAATTAAATCAAATATGTACTAAAAAATATACCTTCATGTGCTACTTTTTGAGTTAAATGAGGTCGAAATTTTGTATATTTGCTCAAAATTCGGTTTTGTGGCCGTATTTTCCCTTCGAAAGAAGGACATAACTTTTTTTGTTTTAAAAGATAAACACAAATTGTTTTTTTTTAATAATTTGTAATTTCTGTATTTTATAAGTATAGATCGATATCCTCTCTGTATTCTGTCTACTGTGTTCTTTGAAATGTTTACTATTTAAGGGGTCATACCAGTTGCATATATATTAGAATAAGTAAAACATGTGGAAACAAGAATGTGTCCATAGTACACAGATGCCACCTTGGCACCATATTTACTAAGTTTCGAGTTGATTGGACTTCAACTTCATCAAAAACTACCTCGACCAAAAACTTAAACCTGAAGCGGGACAGACGGACGGACGGACGTCACGAACGAACGAACGAACGCACGGATGTACAGACTAGAAAACATAATGCACATAAATGGGCCATAAACATTTATTGTTGAAAGTGAAAGTAGTGATTTGGCAAAAATGAAAGTAGGGTAGAGACTAGAGGGAGGCAGGACCCTTTTCGGAACTTCGGGATCGGGTGTTTTTAAGCTTGGGACCCGGGGATTGATCAATACGGGATCCGGGAATATATTTTTCGATTTCGGTATTTCGGGATATGAATTTCTTTAAATTCTGCATCTCGGGATTTCGGGATCAGGACCCCTCCGAACACCCCTCAAATTAGCCTGAGTCGGTCTTAGTCATTTATACAAGATTCATATCCTACCATTGGCATGCTAATAAGGCTCTCAAAAGAAAAAGCACTGATGGATCCGATTGTCCTAGAAGCATATTTTATTATACTAAAAATGGTCTATATATAAGTAGTTACATTTATTTCATGTTTGAAGCGGTGCAAATTTTTAATTTAATTTGACTTTTACCAAAAGATGCACTGTAGCAAACAAGAAGAATAATTGTGTTCTGAGGCCAGAAACACGAAAATAGTTGAATTTAACAGAAAGGAAACAAATATCGAACTTTGGAAAAAGGGAGAGGGCTTTTGATACCTTTTCTGAAATTCTCCATGACACATAATTATCTTTTACAAACATCATCCTACAACAGTTCACAAGCTTTATATGCCCGCGATTTCGCGGGTGTGTTCTAGTAACATTTTACGTTAGCAACGTCATAACCTCCCCTGTAACGAATTACAAAACGAGGTTGCACTGCTACCGGTAATAGTAACTAGATCTAAAATGTATACTAAATAAATAATAAAAACATCAATTTCGGTGGATGAAATAGTCAAAAAAATGTTTT
Organism: Mytilus galloprovincialis; assembly: GCF_965363235.1. Taxonomy (NCBI): domain Eukaryota; kingdom Metazoa; phylum Mollusca; class Bivalvia; order Mytilida; family Mytilidae; genus Mytilus; species Mytilus galloprovincialis. The sequence continues at coordinate 4,466,121 of NC_134849.1, forward strand.
TTTCAATCAACACCTGTCGTCATTGTATCGATATCCAGCTTGTAATATCTCAACTTGAAAAATTTGTCCAGAAATTTTTTCATAAACTGTTAGAAATATCTTACCCATATTAATGATAATAACAATAATTCTTGTTGACATTCTTGTGTACACTGCGTTGGGCAAAAACTTCTTCTAGGAAAACAGCCTGGCATTAAGATATATCGGTTTTAGATTTCAAGGTTGTCCAAATCGGTTTCCTGTTTTTATGCCTTTTTCGAAAATCTATGACAATTGTGAATTTCAAATCTAATGATAAAGTTACTGAAATTAATATACTTTGACTTGTGTTGATCTTTTCATTTTCAATTCAGAAACATGATGACCAAAGTAATGTGGCAAACAACTATTAGTGAGGGTCAAGTAATAGATTATATTGGACTATTGCTGAGGGTGAGGCTTTAGACTATATTGGATTATTGCTCAGGGTCAAGTATTAGATTATACTGGAAATGTAATAAGATTTAAGCATAAGACTATACTGGAATACTAATAAGGGTCAAGCATTATACTATACTGGAATACGAATAAGGGTCAAGCATTAGACTTATACTCTACTAATAAGGGTCAAGCATAAGACTATAGAGTCTACTAATGAGGGCCAAACATTACACCATAAGATCTATTAATAAGGGTCAAGCATAAGACTATAAAGGTCTACTAATAAGGGTCAAGCATAAGACTATATAAGTCTACTAATGAGGGTCAAACAATAGACTATAAAGGTCTATTAAAAAGGGTCAAGCATACTACTATAAAACTCTACTAATAAGGGTCAAGCATTAGACTATAAAGGTCTACTAATATGGGTCAAGCATAAGACTATGAAGGTCTATAAAAAAGGGTCAAGCATAATACTATAAAACTCTACTAATAAGGGTCAAGCATTAGACTATATCAGTCATGTCTTTATGGGTATGAACATGGCCTGATTTCAGCTTTTTTATGTTCAAATTAGGAATTTTTTTCCAATTGTTCTTTGGGTGGAATTTTCTTAATATGATAAAAGTACACTTTATATTTATTTCATTATAAACTAGAGAACATTCTGATTCCAGTGATATCTAGTTTTATACAAGACTGTATCTTTATTAATCAGTCCACCACTAAGGGTCATTTATGCATGGTCCCTCAAAATATGACGTCATAGAAAATCTGTTGATTGCACCCTATAAAAGTCTACTAATGAGGGTCAAGCATTAGACTATAAAGGTCTACTAATAAGGGCCAAGCATAAGAATATAAAAGTCTTATAATGAGGGTCAAGCATTAGACTGTACTGGCATACAAATAAGGGTCAAGCATTAGACTATACTGGAATACTAATAAGGATCAAGCATTACACTATACTGGAATATTAGTAAGGGTCAAGCATTGACTATACTGGAATACTAATAAGGATCAAGCATTAGACTATACTGGAATATTAGTAAGGGTCAAGCATTGACTATACTGGAATACTAATAAGGATCAAGCATTAGACTATACTGGAATATTAGTAAGGGCCAAGCATTGACTATACTGGAATATTAGTAAGGGTCAAGCATTGACTATACTGGAATACTTATAAGGATCAAGCATTAGACTATACTGGAATATTAGTAAGGGTCAAGCATTGACTATTCTGGAATACTAATAAGGATCAAGCATTAGACTATACTGGAATATTAGTAAGGGTCAAGCATTAGACTATACTGGAATATTAGTAAGGGTCAAGCATTGACTATATTGGAATATTAGTAAGGGTCAAGCATTAGATTATACTGGAATATTAGTAAGGGTCAAGCATTGACTATACTGGAATATTAGTTAGGGCTAAGCATTAGACTATACTGGAATATTAGTAAGGGTCAAGCATTGACTATACTGGAATATTAGTAAGGGTCAAGCATTGACTATACTGGAGTATTAGTAAGGGTCAAGCATTGACTATACTGGAATACTAATAAGGATCAAGCATTAGACTATACTGGAATATTAGTAAGGGTCAAGCATTGACTATACTGGAATACTAATAAGGATCAAGCATTAGACTATACTGGAATACTAATAAGGATCAAGCATTAGACTATACTGGAATATTAGTAAGGGTCAAGCATTGACTATACTGGAATATTAATAAGGATCAAGCATTAGACTATACTGGAATACTAATAAGGATCAAGCATTAGACTATACTGGAATATTAGTAAGGGTCAAGCATTGACTATACTGGAATATTAATAAGGACCAAGCATTAGACTATACTGGAATATTAGTAAGGGTCAAGCATTGACTATACTGGAATACTAATAAGGATCAAGCATTAGACTATACTGGAATATTAGTAAGGGTCAAGCATTGACTATACTGGAATATTAGTAAGGGTCAAGCATTGACTATACTGGAATACTAATAAGGATCAAGCATTAGACTATACTGGAATATTAGTAAGGGTCAAGCATTGACTATTCTGGAATACTAATAAGGATCAAGCATTAGACTATACTGGAATATTAGTAAGGGTCAAGCATTAGACTATACTGGAATATTAGTAAGGGTCAAGCATTGACTATATTGGAATATTAGTAAGGGTCAAGCATTAGATTATACTGGAATATTAGTAAGGGTCAAGCATTGACTATACTGGAATATTAGTTAGGGTCAAGCATTAGACTATACTGGAATATTAGTAAGGGTCAAGCATTGACTATACTGGAATATTAGTAAGGGTCAAGCATTGACTATACTGGAATATTAGTAAGGGTCAAGCATTGACTATACTGGAGTATTAGTAAGGGTCAAGCATTGACTATACTGGAATACTAATAAGGATCAAGCATTAGACTATACTGGAATATTAGTAAGGGTCAAGCATTGACTATACTGGAATACTAATAAGGATCAAGCATTAGACTATACTGGAATATTAGTAAGGGTCAAGCATTGACTATACTGGAATATTAGTAAGGGTCAAGCATTGACTATACTGGAATATTAGTAAGGGTCAAGCATTGACTATACTGGAATACTAATGAGGGTCAAGCATTAGACTATACTGGATTTTTAATGAAAGTAAAGCATTAGAGAATACTTGACTATTAAAGAAGGTCAAGCATTAAATTATAATTGACTATAATTGAGGGCCAAACATTAGCTTATACTGGACTATTGACTAAGTTCAAGCTTTAGATTTTATTGAATTATTCCTTACGTAGAATTTCACTGAACAAGTAGCTTGCTGTTGGATATGAGCCATGGCTCCGTAATCAAGACCGTACTTTGACCTATATTTGTTTACTTTCTTTATTTGTAACTTGGACTGAGAGTTGTCCATAAAATATACATGTTTTATCTTACTGCCTAGTATTTGTTATAATTATGGACTGGACTTAATACAGCAACGTCGCGTGTACGTGTCCATCTGCGTTAATTTATCATGGAATACACGCGATTTCCTTCATACTATTGAACAACTATCACAACGTTTTTTTCGCATTAAAGAAGTTTTATTACCTAAAATTAAGAATGGAAATGAGAAATGTTTTAAAGACCCGAAAATAGAGCGGAAAACAGTCGGAAGGCAACTATTTTTCATCAATTGTGCAAATTAATATGCTTTTTCATTATTATTTAAATACAATTGTTTATTGTGTATAATATAACTTTATAATACTCTATGTACTTATAAATATGTTATTATTATTTTGAGGACTCTCAGGAAGATTAGTTTTAACTAATGCGATCATCCTCTTGAAATAAAGATTATTTATTTATTTATTTATTTATTTATTTATTTATTTATTTATTTATTTATTTATTTATTTATTTATTTAAAGTCAGTATCAAAAATACAAATGCGATAATTCTATATGTTTCGACTGCATAGCTGTCTCATTTGTCATCATACCACGTGTGCTTGTTATATTGTGCGAGCTCCTGGAACCTGCAGGTTAAGACTGTGAATACTCGTGTTTGTTATATTGTGCGAGCTCCTGGAACCTGCAGGTTAAGACTGTGAATACTCTTGTTTGTTATATTGTGCGAGCTCCTGGAACATGCAGGTTAAGACTGTGAATACTCGTGTTTGTTATATTGTGCGAGCTCCTGGAACATGCAGGTTAAGACTGTGAATACTCGTGTTTGTTATATTGTACGAGCTCCTGGAACCTGCAGGTTAAGACTGTGAATACTCGTGTTTGTTATATTGTGCGAGCTCCTGGAACCTGCAGGTTAAGACTGTGAATACTCGTGTTTGTTATATTGTGCGAGCTCCTGGAACCTGCAGGTTAAGACTGTGAATACTCGTGTTTGTTATATTGTGCGAGCTCCTGGAACCTGCAGGTTAAGACTGTGAATACTCGTGTTTGTTATATTGTGCGAGCTCCTGGAACATGCAGGTTAAGACTGTGAATACTCGTGTTTGTTATATTGTGCGAGCTCCTGGAACATGCAGGTTAAGACTGTGAATACTCTTGTTTGTTATATTGTGCGAGCTCCTGGAACATGCAGGTTAAGACTGTGAATACTCGTGTTTGTTATATTGTGCGAGCTCCTGGAACATGCAGGTTAAGACTGTGAATACTCGTGTTTGTTATATTGTGCGAGCTCCTGGAACATGCAGGTTAAGACTGTGAATACTCGTGTTTGTTATATTGTGCGAGCTCCTGGAACATGCAGGTTAAGACTGTGAATACTCGTGTTTGTTATATTGTGCGAGCTCCTAGAACATGCAGGTTAAGACTGTGAATACTCTTGTTTGTTATATTGTGCGAGCTCCTGGAACATGCAGGTTAAGACTGTGAATACTCGTGTTTGTTATATTGTGCGAGCTCCTGGAACATGCAGGTTAAGACTGTGAATACTCTTGTTTGTTATATTGTGCGAGCTCCTGGAACATGCAGGTTAAGACTGTGAATACTCTTGTTTGTTATATTGTGCGAGCTCCTGGAACATGCAGGTTAAGACTGTGAATACTCGTGTTTGTTATGGTTAGTATATATAATAAAGCATCGATAAAATTTCGTTAAAAAGGAATGACGTTTGGAAAGAAATATAAAAAAAGAAGATGTGGTATCATACCAATGAGAAAGTCTTCACAAGAGACCGAATGACACAGAAATTATCAATTACAGGTAACCGTAAATTCCTGGTGAGAAATACATTCTGGGGAAATTGGCCTTGATACAGTAAAAGGGGAAATTGGCCTGGATACTGTAGAAATCAGTTGACATTTATTGACATAGTTTTGTTTGTTTGTTTGATTAATAGAATTGTGTATCACATTCAGTAATTCATCGTTTAACCATTATTCATTAGTATGTGTTAATATAAGGTTGGATGGAGGTAGGTCGGTTTTTATCATAGTTTTCTGCTCTTTGGTCAGGCTGTTGTCTCTTTGACACATTCCATTCTTAATTTTATATATCAAAGAAAACGTCACGTTGTATGCAAATACGTCATATTAAAATATAAACTGTTTATTCAATCCCTGTTCGATGAAATCTAGCTTCCAACTTAAAATTATAGGACTAATACTGTTTGCTTATTATACTCTCAATATATATATATATATATATACATATATTTATATAGTTTTCTGTAAGATATCGTCTTTTTTGGTTTTTTTTTTTCTTTTTGTATAACCTTCAAATTCTCTATGGCTCTACATATGTTGACGTTGTGGCTCCATTTATTTTCATTTTGTTGCTCTATATATACACCTCGCCAAAAGTTAAGCAACACCTGATAATTTTCCAGAAACGTTTTTTACTGAACTTATCAAAATATCGATACAATGAACTTAATTTGTGTTTTAATAAGATAACATATATAATATTAATTGAAAAGTAAAGTATGGACTGTTTTCATGATTGAATGTTTTACTATTTGATTTTGGGCAAATGACAAAATAAAATAAGATAAAATTTCAACTTATACTGACGTTTTTGAAAATTTGCCTTGCACTAACCACAAAATTCTTTTTGAAAACTCGAGAGTGACAATTTGTGAATACATTAAACACGCCTGGTAAACCATCTAGTCTCAAACAAATGGTTGAGACGGAAAAAAGTATTCTGGCACTTCCTGTTGAGCTTTTCTGGTTCAATTTATCCAAAATAAACATAGGGTAGGTCGACTCTTTGTCAATTTACTGAAAATCAATGCGTGTTTTATAAAATAGGAGAATGTCATGCCATAGATAATTGAATTAGGGTTTCTCTCGTGTATAACATGGACCAATCTGATTTAAAATGACATCGGTAAGTCTTTTCTCCAGCAGGTAAATGTGGCAAGTGCAGTCAGCTAATGACAAAATGACAGCGATATCATTGATAAGCTCACGTATATATCAGTGGATTAGTATTTTTCTAAACCTTATAAACATAAAATTACAGTTTGTTCTTTTTCTTTACTTATATAATTGCATTAAGCGAAATATGCTATAAAGTATGTCATGTTGAGATTTTCTGGTATCGGTTGAGATATTCTGGAACAATGTTGAGATCTTCTGGTGAATGAAACTTTCAACTATAGCTTAGTATCAATTACATATAAAACCGTCAAAACGTTCCAACTGTCATTTAAATCTTGTCTGTAGTTATGACAGCAGCTTCTAAAGAGGCCTTTGGTTGTAATAGAGTCTAAATAGTAAACAACTGTGTGTTTTGTAAAGTATTAAAGTTCTAGCGCTGGAGATCAATAGTCTAGCGTTTGAAATGCAGTTTTGCATAGAAGCTATAAAGTCAATAATGGTGTAATTGACATCTCCAAAAGCTAGAATTTATTCCTACATCGCTTATCTTTACATCTCAATAGCTAGTTTTTAGATATCTACATCACTATACTTTACATTTGCAGTGCTGGTGTTAACATCAACATAACACTTTATCTACAGAACTTGGTTTTTAAAAATCGTTAGCACGGGACAATTTGCATCCCCTGCGCTATAATTACATAATCAGTGCTTAACTGTGAATCTTCAACACTCGACTTTTATTCTGACAGCCTCATATCGTGGTATGTGGTTTCTTCTTTATAAAGAACTAGAAAACAGCCGCGAAATCGCGGGCATTCCCTGCGTGGTTGAAAGTATGTAAAGTGTTGTAGAAAGAATTTTGTAAAAGATTTAATGACTTGAGAATTTCAGGAAAAATATCAAAAATCATAGGTACTTGGGGACAGGAAAATGTATTATTTTTTATCCTTCTTCCTTTATTTCCAAATTTCCCATTTTTTTCTACAATTTTCATTATGAACATACATTTAATATATTATGAACATTCTAGTCAGGAACCTGTAATTCAGTGGTTGTCGTTTGTTTATGTGTTACATGTTTGTTTTTCGTTTTTTTTTTTTGTACATTAATAAGGCCCTTAATTTTCTCGTTTGAATTGTTTTACATTGCCATTTCGGGGCCTTTTAAAGCTGACTATCAGTATGGGCTGTGCTCATTGTTGAAGGCCGTACGTTGACCTAAAGTTGTTAATTTCTATGTCATTTTGGTCTCTTGTAAAGAGCTGTTTCAGTGGCAATCCAGTGGCGGATCCAGAACTTGTCATAAGGGGGGACCCGCTGACTGACATAAAGGGGGCCTCTCCAGTCATGCTTCGGTAGTGATTCCATAAATAAGCAACCAAATTTTTCCCACGAAAGGGGAGGGGCAGGCCGCCTACCCCCTTGGATCCGCCTATTCAATCATACCACATCTTGACGCTTCTTATTTTTGTGATCAATTAATTTTTGTAAAAGATTTAATGACTGATGAATTTCAGAAAAAGGTATCATAAGTCATAGGTATTTTGGGACAGGACAATTGCTTTTCTAGCCCGTGTCAACCTTTTTTTCACCCAAAATTCCCATTTTTTTAAATTTTAATAACACATGAATAATGTTAGCGCTCATCTGTATATTATGAACATTCATTACTCTGAATAAAGTGTATTTGCTTTTTAATTTCAATTCTCAGTTTTCTAATCTATCCACGGCGGTCATTGATACATTATACAGACCCTCTCTATTTAATAAGCTCTGTGACCGCCTTGAAAACGATATCCGGTAGAAAATTCACTTTATTCGTAGTATATCATATGTATGATCAAAGTATACAGAAAACGCAAACCGGAAGTCTAACCTGACTTAAAATTTCGTCCAATGACGGAACAAAATCCGTATGCCTTTTTTCTCGTTTTTCTCCCAAAATAACTCAATCTGAATAATCATATGAATGGATGACAAATGCGACTTTGCACTGTACCTACATTGTATAAGACAGAGGCATGATGATTTATTTATCGTGGAAGGAAGAGAAGCGACACACAAAATAAGGTCTTCTCGTTTAATAGTATAGATTTCTCCCAAAATAACTCAATCTGAATAATCATATGAATAGATGACAAATGCGACTTTGCACTGTACCTATAAGACACAGAGGCATGATGATTTATTTATCGTGGAAGGAAGAGAAGCGACACACAAAATAAGGTTTGCTCGTTTAATAGTATAGATACATAGACGTGCCACAGGAATGGGTCTCTTTTTCATCGTCAAATTATATATCAACGGGTAGCAATTTTACCAAAGAAAATGTCAGTGGGTCAGTTATTTTCTATAACGTTTTTTATATGTTTATAATCAATATGAACTGGAGTAAAACTGCAAAGATTGTAGTATTGGTGTTTGAATGAGTCATTAACGCCCATTGTTTAACTGCATGCATATTCAAGACGAGTACATGAAAATGTTGCACGAATATAAACCCACCTATGTACTAGATTGACACGCCGCGTCTGCTTTTGAAATGAAATTGATATACACGTCCACTTGTATTTGTGTACTTCTGATGAGTTATCTTTTTCAACTGATTTTTTGGATTCGTTCTTATGTTGTACTGTTATTCCAATGTCCCAGGTTAGGGGTAGGGTTGGGCTCCCGCTATAACATGTTTAACCCCGCCACATTATGTATGTATGTGCCTGTTCTAAGTTAGGACCATGTATTTCAGTGGTTGTCGTTTGTTTATGTGTTACATATTTGTTTTCGTTCATTTTTTTTAAAATAAATAAGGCCGTAAGTTTTCTCGCTACAATTGTTTTACATTGTCATTTTAGGGCCTTTTATAGCTGACTATGCAGTATGGGATTTGCCGTACGGTGACCTATTATAGTTGTTAATTTCTGTGTAATTTTGTTCGCTTGTGGAGAGTTGTCTCATTGGTAATCATACCACATCTTCTTTTATATCTATATTTATAGTATACACAAGGTATTGTCCCGCAGTTAATATTTGTCCCTTTTTAACACATTATTTTAAATCTAGGCCTAGAAGTGTTTACTTCTCACATCAGCTGTGATCACACCGTACCGGATAGCACGAACAGACGCTTAACGGATAAAAGAAAAGGGTTTACGTTGACAAAATTGATATCCGTTGGGAGTCCGTTGGTGAAGATACGGATTAAAAACGGAAACGGAACGGACACATACTAAAAAAATTGTGCCTACTGGATGTACAACGGACACTTCACCCGTTGAACCCCCTTAATTCAAAGTTTTGAACATGCTCAAAATTATCCACCGGACAGAAGGGACATTGGTGGATGCTGAACGGACATAAAACGAAAAATAAGGGATGTCTAACGGATATGAACGGATTGAAAAAAGTTATCCGTGTGGCGTCCGTGTGCGCTATCCAATAAGGTGTGACTGGTGCTTAAAACGCCAGTAACACCTCACCAGATAGCGCGAACGGACGCCGAACCGATAACTTTTTTTTTTTAATTCGTTCATGTCCGTAAGCCGCATGTTGTTATCCGTTAGACGTCGGTCGATATCTGTTTCATTTCGCTCAGTGTCGGACTGTCCGCTTTATCAGTCGACGTCCGTTTTGTCCGATGGAAAAAATTGAGCATGTTCAAAACTAAGAACGGACGTTCAACGGATGAAAGGTCCGGTAAGCGTCCGTGTTTTACAATACTCGTCCGTTATGTGTCCGTTTTGTATCCGTTATTTGTCTTATACTAAGGTATATAGGATTTTTTTTCTGAGACAATTGCCTGTGGTATTTCACTAGACATCAAAAGTTCAATGTAGGATAAAAAAAACTTAATTCATATAGTTTTTTCACTAACCACTTCCCCCCCCCCCCTCTTAACTTTATTTGGGAAAAATTGATTGACTAATAAGGATATATATCAAATCGATGTCAATTAATAAACATAACTTGCAGCAATTTTTACTTGATACATAATTGTTCTGCTTAACTATGTTAAAGGTAAATTGAAAACTTATGCAAATGGTGTTTTTAAAATAAAACACTTCGTAATAGAGAAGAAAATTGTCATTTTATTTGTTTCTATTAACAATTTTTGTGTTACTATAGTAAACAATTCAGTAAGCATTTATCACCTTCTCTAACAAAGAGCTTCAATGTTTTTGTTCTATTTCAACCGGGTTTCCGCCTGATATTGCGATCTACACGATTGAACTACGATCGTCAAAAGCATTTTTTTTTTAGAGATCGTGGTGCGATCTTGGCCTTGTGTGACAGGGTCCTGGGTATAATATTAATGTTGCTGAACATTACCAAATATTAAGGATGTGCCCTGAATGCAGTTGTGAACAATCAATCTAAGTTATAATTATTTCAATACAACACGTGTGATTACACTAAGTTGGACGTCACTTATACAGGTCGAGAACTCTAGATTTTCTGACGTCAGAATATATTTGCATAGTAATTTCCAAAACACAAGGCCAATATGGCCTTGAAAAACTGACCAATCGACTCAATGAACTACAATGCATTGTGGGCTACTACGAGTAAACTACCACTTAAAACACGTGGAATTAGTGGGAAAACAGTCAATTAATATATTATCCTCGAGGCCCAAAACATAACAAATAGATAATAAGGTTTTGGCAGTATTTGGCCACAGCTTTATCTTGAATAAAATATAACATATATGATATATAATATGTATTTAAATTGGCAATCTTGCTCTGAAATATATTTATCAATGTCTGTATTTAATATATATGTAAATTATAATGTGGCTACCGCAAATTATGGCAAACCACTAATATAAATATATTTAAGTAATATGTCTGGTACGAGAAGTTGACTGATGAGCCCTGGTAATCAGAGGCTATCATTACTGTTCACTGAATATATGTCGAATGTTAAATCCAGCGCAGCGAAATGTGCCAAATGTGCTCTGCCAATGTCCACTTTTACATCTACATTGTGTTCACTAGTTGTCTCCTACTCTCCCATCTCAGTACCATTAGCAGAATTAAGCTGAAATATAAACTTAAAAGCAGTATCTGGTTTCTTACTTCCATTCAGAACAAATACACATGTAACACAAAATTAATTTACATTGGGAGGGTGGTGGGTTTTTTAAGAAGATTATTTTCTCGTCCAATTTTCGTCTGCTGCAATCTTGCCGACGTATTTCGAAAAGACCAAAGCGAGGTTGCGATCAAACTAATAAACACAAATGTTAAATACCCAACAGTGAACCACCACCTGCCCAAATTAAAATCTTCGAGTTTGTACCCAATGGATAACGGGCTTTAAAATTGTAGATTTTAAATCCTTTTATCCTCGAGGCCCAAAACATAACAAATAGATAATAAGGTTTTGGCAGTATTTGGCCACAGCTTTATCTTGAATAAAATATAACATATATGATATATAATATGTATTTAAATTGGCAATCTTGCTCTGAAATATATTTATCAATGTCTGTATTTAATATATATGTAAATTATAATGTGGCTACCGCAAATTATGGCAAACCACTAATATAAATATATTTAAGTAATATGTCTGGTACGAGAAGTTGACTGATGAGCCCTGGTAATCAGAGGCTATCATTACTGTTCACTGAATATATGAATGTTAAATCCAGCGCAGCGAAATGTGCCAAATTGTCCGATAAGATCAGGGTAACAACTTGATCTGATTGGACAACCGCCACTGAAAAGAGGGGGTGTAGCTGCGCGAAGCTGTGCCAAATACAATTTAATATATTAACTTTCAAGTTACTTCCTAGTAACTTACTTGAAACGTCAGATATAAAATGTTAACATAACAGTTGTATCTATTTACAGTCGGGGAAGGTTAAATTAATGCCAAGATTCCTGATGATCATTTCTAATCCTCCCTGGAGGGTATTCAAAAAAATGTTATTTCCCAAAGACGTCAAATGCACTCCATCTTTCATTAAGAATAATTCATTAGCCTTTATATCAGGGTAACGGAGGTAACAACCATCTGTTTTGGTTAAAAATGATGCTATAGAGGTATTAACCCTCATTCTACATTTTTCCATGGCATTAATATTGTCAGAGTAACGCCAACTTGATCTCGGAATAATTTGAGACCAGACAAAAACTGTGTCCAACATCAGTTGACGCATCCAACTGAACTGTTTCCTTATTAGTTCACAAAGAGTTTTTGAACTTTTTTCCCCTATATCATTGCCTCCAATATGTAAAACTAATATAGTTGGCGGATCTTCATATTTTAACATGGTTCTTATTTGTTGTTTCATGTCCAGCACTTTACCTCCACATTTTCCCTGCCACCAAATATTTACTCCCATCCTCTGCAGCCCCAAGTTTACCCCTCCCGGTCTTCCTCTGGCTTCCCCAAAGGCATGCTTAATAATCGAGGATCCAACGATCCAAACTGTAGCATGTCCTGCAATTCTTAGAAAGCAATTATTACTTGCTTATATTGATGCAGGACATACCATTTATTTACATAATACAATATTATTTAAATGCCAGCTCAAGACTGCATTACAAAATAAGCAAATATAGAAACATATTTACACAAATAAATGTACATATATGATGTTCAGGCATTTAAATCCTAATGTAACGCAAAAAGGCCTGTGACTTCCAACGTCCCATTTCTTTAATTTGTTCATCAGAAATACCTTCTAATGCACATGTAGTTGCCATGCCAATTCTAAAGGAATGGGACTTAAATCCATTGTTTTCTATACCAATTACTGACAGAGACCTTTTTAATAATGCTGAAAACTGGTATCTTGTAAGGGGGGATCCATCAAAATGACAAAATAAAGGTCCCAGATAAGGTGGGCGAACTTTAATAAAATTAGCCATTATTTGTACTGGACATACATTTTTGTTTTTCTGCTTAGAAATAACGATTGTTGTTCCAGAACCAAACTGATCAGTTTTAGATGACGTCAATAAAACCTCTAATCTTGCATCACAAAGCTTTATATTTTCAAATTTTACAGTATGCATCTGCTTATTTTTACAATCAACTGTTATTTCACCTACTCTCATAAAACCATGAAAGGCTAGCGAAAATGAAGCCATAAACAGTTTTGTCTCATACCCGTTTTTGCAAATCACCGCCAGTGACCTCAATAATTTTTCCAATATATCTCTCGTTATGGGTAATCTAGTGTCCTTTTGATTTGGGCCCCCAACCTTTTTATTCCTTCAATCAATTTTCTGACAACAAATTTCTGTGTATTGTCTTCTAAATTGTTGATTTTATTAAAGTAACTTAAGCCTGAAATATAGCCAGATACTGTTGAGTGGGACAATTTCTTTCTAAACATATAAACAATGAATGATGTCAAGTCATCAAGCGGAATAGGCCAGACATCAGAAAAACCATGATTTTCTCTGAATTTAACAAATATGTCCATGCTATGCAAATATGCTTTCTGTGTACTGGGTGCTAATGAATTTATAAGTAAATGATTCATTTCAGTTCTGAAATCATCGACAGGAATTCTTGTGGGATTGCTGCTGGAGAACTGTCTGCATTCGGGACCAAGTCCATAAAACGTTGTTCCTGAAATCGAGAAAGAGCATCTGCGATTGCATTATGCTCACCCTCAATATGTTGTGCCCTAAATTGTATGTTATTGTTCATAGTGAGAAAAACTAGTTGTCTTATCAATATCATAACTCTCTTTGATTTTGATGTTCTTTTGTTCACAATGCTTACTAATGCCTGATTATCTATTCTCAACAGAATCTTTTTATTTCTAAATGAACGACCCCATATCATGAACGACAGCACGATGGGAATAAGCTCCAAACATGTTATATCCAATAAAATGCTAGTATCAGCCCAACTACTTGGCCACTGGTATTGTACCCAGTGACCTTGAAAATAAGCTCCACAACCTAATAAAACATTACCTGCACTATCAGTGAATAATTCCAGACTTTCATTAGTCGACCAAAATCTATCAGGAAAATAACACTGACCATTGAATTGATCTAGAAAATTTAGCCAAACTCTAGCATCTGCTTTGACCTCTGAATTCAATCTGACAGTATAATAAGGCTTTCCATTCTTAACTGAAGCTATCAAATCGTAAAAACGACGAATAAAAGCACGGGCTGATATAATAGCCCTTGAACAAAATGCCATTAAACCAGTAATTGATTCAAGTTCCTTCAGTGCCATTTTCTTTTTCGACAAGACCTGATCAAGCATAAATTTAAGTTTATCCAGTTTTTCAGGGGGGATTCTAACCAACATAAGTACTGTGTCAATTTCAAGGCCTAAAAATGTGATACATGTGGTAGGACCTACTGTTTTATTCTCTGCTAGTGGAACACCTAGCTGACTACATACTTCATTAAAAGTGTCCATCAAAATGGTACAATTATCCGTTGAACTTTCACCAGCAAAGAAAAAGTCATCCAAATAGTGGTCTAAAGTCTCAATGCCAGCTTTCAATGCAACTGTTTTATGCAAAAAAGTGGCAAATTTTTCAAAGAGGGCACATGATATAGAACAGCCTTCAGGCAGACATTTATTAATATAATATTTCCCATCAAAGAAAATTCCCAGAAGGTCAAAATCAGCTGGGTGAACCAATAAAATTCTAAAGGCCTGACTAATGTCCATTTTTGCGCAAAGCACGTTATTTCCTAATTCAGAGATCATCCCAACCACTTTATCAAAAGAAGAATACTTTACTTTACAAATTTCTGGATCAATGAAATCATTCACACTCCAGTTTAGAGGATATGACAAGTGAGTTATAAGACGCCATCCACCGTCATTTTTTGAAACTACCCCAATAGGAGATATTCTTAAAGTTGAAATTGGTATTTTTGAAAAGGGGCCCAACATTCTACCAAGATGCACTTCTTTTTGTAATTTTAAATTCGTTTCAGTTTTGTGAACTTCTGCCGAAATGAGATTGCTTGCAAAACTCGAGATCCTTGGACCAGTATAGTTTAATCTAAACCCCTCTATAAATCCCAATAATAACATTGCTGCATCAGTTTTGTTTTCATAATTTGACAGATTTAAAGATAAAGATTTAATTTTGACTGGGGTTTTGCCTTTGTCCCATAAATGCTCCAGGAGAACGGAATCTTGTGTTATTTTGCATTTGCCTAGGTGCAAAGGGTTGAAAATTAGATGCTGTTTTTTGTGGTGCTTGAGGCCGGGCTGATCTGAATCTCTGAACAATCCCAGGTGACTGAGGATTATTAGAGTTAGTCACTTTGCTATTAGTGCAATATATAACCGGATGTACCCCACTGCATTTTAAACAAGCATGTTTGTATGTGCAATATTGTTGGGTGCACGTCCCATTATAATTATATGCATAGCATTTAAGAAAATTGTTTGTTGGTTTTTGTGCAATATTGAACTCTGGCCCATTAATTGGACCTGCTGGTTGCATATACAATAACCATAGCTCAGTGTCTATGACAGACCAGGATCCAGCAGGCTCCTGTGATCTACGTAGTCTAAACTGTTCATCATACAATTTCCATCCTAAACCTGCATAGCGTTTAGCCCCTAACCTGACAGTTTGCATATACTTCAACAGTTCTTGGAACTGAGATGTATGTATAGTACAATAAATACTGATATATATTAAAAAGGCATCCGTCCATATACCTATTGTGTTAATTCTTGTATCCTGTTGCTTAGGTTGTAATATAATCTGTCCCTGATTAAATGTAAGTGTTTGATTCACTCCTGTTATGTTTTGTGAATTATTTAACAAACTGCCCATATCTACATATTCCCCATTTATTACTTTTTGTTTGACATTTTGCGATACGTTTCGCGCTATGTCATCTGACGCCTTAACCGTTTCAATGGGTAAGGCATAACCTGTGTTAATTAGGGGTTGGTGTAATGTTGTATTACCTGGAGCAGGGTAAATTGTTTCTGCTGGCAGTGTTGCTGGGATCATTATTGGACTGTGTGGTAGTACATTAGTTGTCACTGTGTTTGAGCCGAGCTGTACAGGTGGTGTTCCACTTGTTCTAGGTAATCTATCTGCAATTTTAGCAGTCGCCTCTTCCTGTTGCTGTTTCGACTTCTTTGCAGCAGCCGCTGCGCCTCCATTATTTGCCCTGCTTGTCGGCACCCTTTTTCTGCCGGACCTCCTATACATGATCTGAAACTTAAAGTGTATGTGTTATCTTCATTCAAATACATGTGCTTTACCTTATATATATATATAAAATATTAAAAGTGAATATCCAAAAACATTCGTATTTCACAAATCTCTCTCCGATTATATGCCTATAGTTTGCTCTTTCGTGTTATTCTCAGGATATATAAACTAAGAATCAATTACTACTTACTAAAATGATTGTTTTGCCATTTGTGCAAATCCGAAACATACGAGTTTATCAAAGCCGGTTCCGGTTTTTATGCCCACCGTTAACCGGAAGTTTGTCATTACAAGTTTGTCAATAAATAGAGTCGAAACACTCAACTTTTTGCTCATTTTTGTCCTGTATTTAGATGAACTAAGTTATCGACTGCATCAATTTATATGCTGACAATAAGCTATTTCAAAATTTCATTGTGAAAATATTTGGTTGATTTGAAAACCCCTTATATCACTAAAGTACGGCAATAACAGTTATAAATTCCTTCACATTTTCAAATTGCATAAAAATATAATGTCTAACACAATCTTGGTTTGATTTATTTTTGGCTGTGACCGTTTACTTAAATTCGACATTCATTTGCACATTAAATTTTTGTATGTTTTTAAATGTCGTTTTTAACTAAAATTTCAAGACATCGGGATTAAATCGATATCAATCCGTCTTTATCGTATATCAAAATAAACTTATAGCCCTTTATCAAACCTATTTCAGGTGTTATTTCAACTTTTTTAAGAAGATTATTTTCTCGTCCAATTTTCGTCTGCTGCAATCTTGCCGACGTATTTCGAAAAGACCAAAGCGAGGTTGCGATCAAACTAATAAACACAAATGTTAAATACCCAACAGTGAACCACCACCTGCCCAAATTAAAATCTTCGAGTTTGTACCCAATGGATAACGGGCTTTAAAATTGTAGATTTTAAATCCTTTTGTCTGGGACTCTCATTACCAAAGTTTTTATTCTGCAAATATATTTAATGTAAAATATATAACGTAATCTTCAATTTGCATGCTCAGATTAAAAAAATATTGTTTATTGGCTTCACGATTCGACTTTCTTTTTCGCTTTGCAAAAGTAGTTGAACCGGTTTTGTGCATTGTTATGAATTGAACCTGCATTAATTTCACGACATGACACAGTGAAATATCCAATGAAGTGACCACTGTCCAGTAAGAAAATCATTTGAGCTCTTTTAAACCTGTATAATGGCATTGCAAAATCATTTCTGCCTAGAAAAACACGAAACTTTCATTGAAACACTTCTTTCTGTACTGAATGTGTATTTTTTTTTTATCAGGACCTGAACTAATAGTAAGAACATCATAATATTCAGTATGCTAAAAAGAAGTGTTATGAAAGCGGCAGGGGCGGGTCCAGCCATTTTAAAAAGGGGGATCCTAACCCTGGACAAAAGGGGAGGGGGTTCCAACTACATGTCCCCATCCAAATGCACTGATCGTCCAAAAATAGGGGGTTCATCCCCCGGAACCCCCGCCCCCTGGATCCGCCACTGAGCGGGTACGGTATATAGCTCAATACATTTTTTATAGTTTCATCCATCGATAATATCCGTTTGTTGCTAATTTTATCACAAAATATACCTCAGAGTTTTTTTTATCGTTCGGCTGCTGTCCTGTTGACATATGTAAAATATCTCCAATATTAAAAGTCTCTGGATCATAGTGGGTGCCATATTACCTATTATTTTTTTTCTAAAACGTGCTTTGTATATAGAAATAAGAAGATGAGGTATGAGTGCCAAATGAGACATCTTTCCAACAAAGACATAATTTAGTAAAGTAAGCAGTCATAGGTCCAATGCTGAAAAGTAAGCTATTAATGACCCAAAAATTACTTGTGTAAAACAATCCAAACAACAAAAAAAAACCCAAAAAAAACCGGCCCAATTAAATATATAAAAGGAGAAGAAATCTATCCCATAAAAAAAAATTATATTGTATAGGAGCCTGTATTTCAGTGGTTGTCGTTTATTTATGTGTTACATATTTGTTTTTCGTTCATTTGTTTTTTTTATATAATTAAGGCCGTTAGTTTTCTCGTTTGAATTGTTTTACATTGTCATATCGGGGACTTTTAAAGCTGACTATGCGGTATGGGCTTTGCTCATTGTTGAAGGTCGTACGGTGATCTATAAATGTTAATTTCTGTGTCATTTTGGTCTCTTATGGACAGCTGTCTCATTGGCAATCATACCACATCTTCCTTTTTATTATAGATCCAACGCTCCAATTTTCTCAAAACATATCAAATTTTCCACCTTGTGGCACATACATATGGATAAAATCATTACAGCTTATTTCCTAATGCATGTGGAGCAAAACTTTGGTGAGCTTGTTTGCTTTGTTTGTATATTGTACAAAATATAAAATATACAAGTTAAACTATGCCTATATATATATATATATATATATATATTGTTTAAAGATGTCAATCTTATTTTCAAAGCTTGTATAAACAACTATACAAACAAAGCAAGCAATTAAGCAACCAAAGTTTTACTTTGCAGGTCTAAGAAATCAGCTGTAATGATTTTATTCCGTTTGGCAAATGTCCGAACCCGTTAAAAAACGAACAAATTGAAACTACAGTTGCTGACTTCACTACCTTAAAAAAAAGGGAACAGTTTGGAAGTCCCATATACTGAAATGTGACCAACAAAAATACTTATAGATTTTGTTAACACTGCCATGTACATTGTATGTAAATATTTCTTCGCCTTTTTTACGAACACAAAATTCAAGGATCCCAAATTTGCCTTTAAATATCTATACGAACATTGCTGTACTCTTGAATATCAGCACCGGCTGTTATCGACGGCTTACTTTACACCAGTAAGTTTGTCTCATTGGTAATTGTGTTTTTTCGCTGTTGTTTCGTTGCTTCTGGTGGACAAATACATGAAATCTCTGTGCCATCATCAAACATGTGAATGGCTATATATCGGGTGATTCAAACCCTTTTTTCTTCGCATAGAAACAACTTTTCGTTAATCTGAACATGGAAGTAATACTTTATATCACGAACTATAAATGAGGATACACAAAATGAAAAACTAAGCGAAATTGTGAATCCCGCATTGCACGAAAAAATGTGTTGTATTTCAATAAATAACACGTGTTCTTGGTTGATTGTAAACACGTAGTAGTCCATCATGCATTGTGACTCATTTAGTGGATTGGTCAAAAACCTAGGTAAAAATAAATTGCGTCACATGTAAATAAACAATTACATGTGCGAGAACATAAGTATGCTAATTTATGCATTTCCATATAAGGTAGTGGTCCCGACCTGTTATAGTACTTGCATTTAGCAGTTTTAAAATCGAATCATATCTAAAGGCTTGTTTTTGTGATCAGTATTATATTGACAAAAATAACATCTTTTGCTCACAAATAAATGATCACCACCTTTTAGATGAGAACTCATCCTGAAATAATGTGCACAAAAAACAAAACTAGAGAAGGGGGTCCTGTTCGATTGTTTAGTTTTTGATAATTTTATTTCTTTATAAAGGTACGCATTTTCGGCATTGAACAATGTCTGTGAGAAATCGAATTCTTCCAAATCAAATTAATATTTATATATTATAAACTAATCTTATTTATACTTGAAAGGCATGCATTTTTTTATCGGCAATTCTTAAAATTGTATCTGTATTCAGATTTTAACTTACCACAGACAGAAAACATAAATCAAGTTAATCGTTAAAAAGGTTAACTCCAATAGTACCGCGCACTGATAAAGTTACTTGTATGTAGCTTTATAAAACCTGTTTTTTTAAGGTACCTAGGAATAGAATTTGTACCTGAATTCTTACCTTTCGATTAACAATAGATTAACGAAATATATGGAATCAAAGCAGTATCAAATTTGATTTTAAAACAAAAAAAAAAAAGAAGCAAAAACGTTTAGGTGTTGCTTAACTTTTGGCGAGGTGTATATTTTCACTTTCTGAAAATAAAAAAAAAAAAAAACAGAAATCGATAAACCTCAAAATTCATTTTTGTTTAAGGTGGCTCGGCCCTTTACCAATGCGCATATTTTAACGCATGTTTCTTACGACGAGGGCCTTGGAAACGGTCGCTTTAAGGGGTCTTCTCAAAAATAGCTTTGACGACCTTGGAACGCGGGCGTGTATGAAAGCACCCTTGACGATGTAAACAAGTGACGCTAAACGTTCTTCAAAACAGGAAATACGAACGGTCAGAAATTCACAGTGCTTTCTTCATTTTTCGCATAAAAGTTTAAAAGGAGAAAAATATAGATGATTTAAGCATAACATTAAAAAAAAGAATATATAAATACTGACAAAGTCACATGTATGACGTCGACGGTATTTGGTGCCGCTTCGCTCCCAAAACGCATTCTCATCTTACACGGTCGCCTCTTGGGTCCATTCGTACCATATTTTGAATTCACTTAAATACCAGTTGAATTAAATGATGTCGTGGTATTTATTTTTGAAAATGTTTTGCCAATGACGCAATGATTAACTGTAAACAAATGATAGCGATGTAAACAACTGCATGTCATCGTACAGCTTTCAAAAACAGGTAAACTTGTGACCCGTATCAGAGACATATATGTGTATATATGTCTCTGCCCGTATAGTATGGTTTAAAACATCGGGGCGGGTTTGTTATCATGATATAATCCGTTTGGCGTTTTATAACAGTTTGCTTCTGTCATAAATATATTTAAAACTTGAAATATCTTTATTTCCAAGTATTTTTAGGAGTTTATTCCCGAGTATGCGATATATTTTTCCACTGCAAAATTTTGATAATTATAGTTATACCAAAACAAATTTGAACATGCCAATTTTCTAACAGACTTAATACTTAACATTTTCATTTAAAGATATGTTTACCTGCACGAAAATCATCTGATAATTTTTCTCGTTTCACAATTCCATGATTTCCGGAACACTAGACTTAGTCCTATAATCTAAGACATCGGGACCAATGTTTTCTATTTTTATGATACTTTTCTATTACTTATTTTGTGAATTGTTTATTTTGTTGATTTGCAATTTTCTGTTGTATCTATCAATATGTCAACCGAGTTCATATTAAAAAAAAAGAAATATCAGCATTAAAACTAAAATAATTGAATCAGAGCACTGAATGTTATTAAAATAGACTAATGGATCCAGCAACGATCAATCGGGCGGATCCAGCCATTTTAAAAGGGGGTTCCCAACCCAGGACAAAAAGGGGGTGTTCCAACTATATTTCCCCATTCAAAGGGATTGGTCGTCCAAAAAAGGGGGGAACCCGGAACCCTCCCCCTGGATCCATCACTGTCAAAAGTAACCGGGACTGGCCTAGTATTCCGACCTTATATATCGGTCTATGATATAATTCCTAAATACTGCATGCTTTGCGGAGAACCGCAAAATTTTTGGTTTCACCATGTCGGGATTTTGCTAGGACATACACCCTCATCGTGCCGGGCAGTCTCAAACACTACTAAAGACTTTATATATAAAAAAAATCTATACTACTACTAGGTTCAGGAAAGTTTGGATTGTAATTTAAAAGCTACTCCCTGAAGAACGCTATATTAGCCGGTGATGTTGGCAAACTTTAACTTTAATCTTAATTTTTGAAATGCTTTTTTAAAAGGTAAGCTAATAAGGAAAGTTCTTGATTAAAACAAATGATCACAAATATAGTTGAGTGATGTCAATGCGGCAAAAAAATGTGAATGACAATTTTGTTTGTGAACACTGATTTGATCTTACCGTGGCAAAGAAATGCATAACTAATCATCGATCTATGCGTGATGATAAAAGGAGATAATGTTTTTTTTATTTATAATATTGAATTTTAAATATGAACTTTGGTGGATAGTTGTTTTATTGGCAATCATACCACATCTGCTTATTTTCATATCGTATGGTTAACATAGAAATATGACTAATCTGACAGATGACCCCTTGATTATACAGGGTGTTCAAACAGCTGGATGTATACATACGAAGCCTCGTAGGGTAAAAAGGGGGAATTTTGCCTACACATGCACCTAGCGTAATTGTCCATTCGGGTTTTTTTTTATGGCAGTCCATAAATCTAGCTCCCGTCTTACTTTGCATAACTTTCATAATTGATACTTATCTGCATGTTCTCATCCGTATTATGCTTGAAATACTTGCCAGTGATCATTCAGTATGCACAACTTTAATTTTCATTATGTGCAGTCATATAAAAAAAAACGTAATTTCTGGGACTTTTATTTGTTTGACTATGTGGTATATCAGTTTATAGTAATTGTTGAAGTCCGTACGGGGACATAATTGTTATCTTCTATGTAAATTGGTCTCTGGTGAAGAGTTGCCTCATAAACAATGACACCCCATCTTCCTATTTCTATACCCTACACAAGGAAGTGGCGCAGGGTATAACATTTTTGACCCGTCCGTCCGTCCATCAGCCAGTCTATCAGTCCTGTTTCTTGTCATCACAACTCCTCTCAAACCGCCCAACAAAATTTCAGGAAACCTTTTTAGATAATAAGGACATACTATGTAGATGTGCATATCGACAGGAAATTATGATTCAAACTTTTTCTAGGAGTTATGCCCCTTTGAACTTATTTGCTTCAATATACTACTGCAAGTTTGTCATCGCATCTCCTCTCAAACCGCACAATAGAATTTTATTTAACCTTTTTAGATAAGGACATACTATTTAGATATACATATTTTTTTCTAGGAGTAAGGCCCCTTTGAACCTATTTGCTTCAATATACTACTGCAACAGTTTGTCACTGCATCTCCTCTCAAACCGCACAACAGAATTTCATAAAACCTTTTTAGATAATAAGGACATACCATGTAGATGTGCATATCGACAGGAAATTACGAATTATTTTCTAGGAGTTATGCCCCTTTGAACT
This sequence comes from Mytilus galloprovincialis, assembly GCF_965363235.1. Lineage (NCBI taxonomy): Eukaryota > Metazoa > Mollusca > Bivalvia > Mytilida > Mytilidae > Mytilus > Mytilus galloprovincialis. The sequence goes on from NC_134849.1 coordinate 4,489,503, forward strand.
TTTGCTGCAGTATACAACTGCAAACAGCTTGTCATCGAAACTCCTCTGAAACCACACAACAGAATTTCATGAAACTTTGTAGATAATTAGGACATACTATGTAGATGTGCATATCGACAGGAAATTATCGTGATTTAATTTTTTTTTCTTAGTTATTTTATTTCTCTAGTGGCAATGTGGGGACTGACTGCCAAAGCGGGGCTGGCTTCAGTTATTTGCAATATAAGCCACCAATTAGCCCCCACCCTATGTCGGACTCTGTAACAATCATCCCATCAACCAAATATTTTGAAACATATTTAGAATTCAAGAAACAGACAAGTCCATGAAAATGAGGTTAAGTTCAGATAAACCCTGCAAGACAGACATATTTGTCTTTCATTTATTATTTTGTACATAAATCACCCATTAGTTTTCTCATTTGAAATGTTTTAAATTGTTCATTTATCATTTCAAGGCCTTTAAAACCAACTATGCAGAATAGGTTTTACTCATTATTGAAGTCCATATGGTGACCTACAGGTATAGTTATTTCTGTGTTATTTGGTCTGTTGTGTCTCATTTACAATCATATCACATCCTCTCATTTGATATTTTAATTTGTGATAAGACATTTAATAATCATTTTATACACCAAATATACATGAAGATGACCTATTGATTACACAATATTGACTACTACATGTACCTATTAGTATTTATTATTTTTGAGTATATGTCCGACATGCTGACGACGGACAGTCAATGGTATACCATAATATGTCCTGAAAACTGGTGTTAAAAAAAGGCTCAACTAAATCAAATTTTTGAAACGTGATTGATTTTATTCCTCTAATATCTATGAGATCAAATTTATAAAACATCTATTAATATAATTAATTTCAATGTACTAGTATACATGTACGAATTGTTGCCATTTATACATCATGTACATGTACAATCATAAGCTGATCAGCTCTATATTTTCTTTATTTTTATTCTCCTTCACTGTTTTATTTATAAGAGTAGACTCATATATATGATCTGTATTCATCATTGGGACAGGTAGCTATATTTATATAGGTGAAGTAGGTCCTTTTGATTATATTTTTTTAAAGGATTTTGACAGCACTAAAGCATATACATGTAGTTCCAATTTATAGTTGATCTTAGCTCCTTAAGTGGATTGTGGCAACATATATTGCATATATACATGTAGAATGTTGTTCTTAAGTTTCAGCACAGTGCTGCACTTTACGCATAGTTTCCGGTTGCAAGACTAGAATATGATACTGGCTTCTCATGAAATTCTGTCAGTACTTTGCCAATAGTTTCCAAGTAAAGTTGAACATTCCAAGCTCACTCCTTCCATTTGCAATGTACATGTACAAATGTACTTGCAGCCTGAAATTAAATATCAGAGTAATTCTGTCAGAAAATCAACAATTATTGACATTCAAAAGCATATAGATGTAGACTAGTTCATAATGGTAATGTGTCCATGGGACACAGATGAGCAGCCGCTTGCATATAAACGGTGAAAAGGGTGACACCACCCAAATTTGTACTTGATCTGAGTGTTGTTGTAGTAAGCATTGCATATAAGTTTCAGAACATTTGGATGAAGCAAACTTGTGTTAAAGAAAGGAACAAAATTTCAGCATTTTTTTAATTTGTAAAGGGGCATAACTCTAGAAAAGTAAAAGCGACCCCACCAAAAATTCAAACTTCATGTGTGTTTGTTGGTACAATGTAGTAAGCATATATATATGCATTAATTAGTTTCATAACGTTGGTAGAGGCAAACTGAAATTGGAGAACAGAAACCAAATTTGTGAGGTACATGCAAGTTTGATAAGACTGACAATGCAAGGGTAACCTTAAAAGAACTAAAATGGTCTAAATTAATATGTGTTTATTTGATAATAGGTTCGTTTTCATTTATTTTTGTTTTCCCTTGAGAAAACATAAAATTTTTTTTTTATAATTTAATTTGGTTGAATATACATGTATATCGAATTTCTGAACAGAAAATAATGAAAATGAGACACAAAAAAAATATAACCAAAAAATAAACCTGTGATAATACTGCTTCTTTTGGTACCAGGATGCTTAAAATCAATCCAAAATATTTTTTTTTTTTTTAAAATGTATACTCCTATAGTTGTTTTAATGTCTGTGTCATTTTGGTCTTTTGTGGATAGTTGTCTCATTGGCAATCGTACCACATCTTCTTTTTTATATTATATACAATATATATGAACAGCTAAAAATCTCAAGTGACAAATACTTATGGCCGCATTCTGTACATGTTTAACCCTGATACTTCTATTACTAGACCTTAAGACATTTTTGTATACCTAACAGAATTAGGGGGGGGTTAATGGTAAACAAATTGTGATTGATAAAGATGAATCCTTCGTTTGCCTCCTACTGTAGGGTTTATCATTTACAAATTAGGCCAATTATATCATATTCTCAAGAAAATAAAGAAGTCAATCAAACCCAGACCTTAACAGAGGGGTGGACAGGGGTAAGGAGACAGGGGAATACACCTTATCGCTAATCCCGGCTGACCCGTCCGCTTGAACTTTTGACGCATACAACAATCACTTTTCCATTGTGGCGTCAGATATTTTGTTTTATGACGTCAAAATTTTACGGGAATCTGTGTGATATCCAGTGATGGCGGACAAATAGCGATAAGGTGTATGAGGGATCAGGGAAAAGGGGGTATCTTTGAAATATATTTTGTCTTGGGGCAAGGAGATGGAAGAATTGAAGTAAAAAGGAGGGGGGGTTAAAGTAAAATGGGAAGGGAAATATAGTTGGGGTCAAGGAGTAGAAACTGTCCCGATGGAAGTTATGGGGTACCCCACATACATATGACCCTAGTCCGAGATTTCTCTGACGTCCAACGGCTGTTTTGCCAGACAAGCTGGGGCTAATCTCGGACTAATATGAACCTAACTACGAAATAAGTTATTAAAAATGATGATTAAAAAAGACTAATTCATTGACACTAACCATTGCTAACGGTAGCGTAAAAATGACAGTAGAAGTCATCCCTTCCTCTTCGGCCGTTTGCACACGGATATTTTGCAAAACTGGCCAGACATGTTTACAACTTGTCTGTAAAAGGTAAAATAAACACATAAATAAGATACCAGCTATAACGATCTATAATATTAAACATGGAACAGAAATTGAGCCCGTGCAAGGTTTCAGCCGCAGTGATTTTCAACAGTAGCGAGTATTTTGAGACAACCCCCAAGTTTGCATTTTTCGTTATACTGATAACATTTGGCTGCTTAATGTATCGAAATCTATGTTTTATTATGTAATAACTCTACCTTCATCGTTGTATATTCGCCACAATGTCTGTTATGCATGTACATGGTCGTATTCATCAATATAGTATGCTGCTCGGCAATGGCGACCTTGAAATTCCTCTGGTCCGATAATGGCGCCAAATTAGAGGGAAGCAACTCGCGCCAGACAAAATTACCGTATTTCACCAAAATAATCAAAATTTCACTTTTTGATAACAAACAGTAATACGATAACCACATTTATATTCAGCAATCGTTTATTGATATAATTACAAACATTATTTTATTAAAGCCATCAATAAAGAATTCACAATTAAGTAATTAATGGAGTGCAATGAAATCAGACCTTATGAGGTAAAGGGTTAAACAAAAGCTCGTAACTTTTTTAAAAGCCTGGTGACCCCCATTTCATTTTACCTTAAAATGTTCGAAAAGTTCATAGCTTTGACATATCTGTTTTTAAAAAAAATCTACCGGGGAAATTTTACGAAAAATCGATTAAACCAATATTTTTTGCCTTAAACTAAAATTAGAAAATGCAAAATTTAGACATTAATCTGAAAATAAAAGGATTTTTAAGTCAAAAACAACCAAGGGAAAGGTTTACATTTCAAATTCTAATGTTTTTTCACATAAAAATCATACTGACTTGGTTTTAAAAGTCTTTGAATTTGATGTAACGGTTATTGTTGGAAGGGTGGGCATGTTTGGAAATAGGGTCAAAATCGCACATTTCGCTTCAATTTGAGGAGAAAACGAGCCTGGTGACCCCCTTTTTTCTTTGCATTTTTGGATTCAGCATAAAAAAATCTACAGAATATGTGAAAATAAAAAAAATTCTACCGGGGGTCACTATTGGGGTGAGCCACCTTTAAGGTGGCTCGGCCCTTTACCAATGCGCATATTTTAACGCATGTTTCTTACGACGAGTGCCTTGGAAACGGTCGCTTTAAGGGGTCTTCTCAAAAATAGCTTTGACGACCTTGGAACGCGGGCGTGTATGAAAGCACCCTTGACGATGTAAACAAGTGAGGCTAAACGTTCTTCAAAACAGGAAATACGAACGGTCAGAAATTCACAGTGCTTTCTTCATTTTTCGCATAAAAGTTTAAAAGGAGAAAAATATAGATGATTTAAGCATAACATTAAAAAAAAGAATATATAAATACTGACAAAGTCACATGTATGACGTCGACGGTATTTGGTGCCGCTTCGCTCCCAAAACGCATTCTCATCTTACACGGTCGCCTCTTGGGTCCATTCGTACCATATTTTGAATTCACTTAAATAACAGTTGAATTAAATGATGTCGTGGTATTTATTTTTGAAAATGTTTTGCCAATGACGCAATGATTAACTGTAAACAAATGATAGCGATGTAAACAACTGCATGTCATCGTACAGCTTTCAAAAACAGGTAAACTTGTGACCCGTATCAGAGACATATATGTGTATATATGTCTCTGCCCGTATAGTATGGTTTAAAACATCGGGGCGGGTTTGTTATCATGATATAATCCGTTTGGCGTTTTATAACAGTTTGTTTCTGTCATAAATATATTTAAAACTTGAAATATCTTTATTTCCAAGTATTTTTAGGAGTTTATTCCCGAGTATGCGATATATTTTTCCACTGCAAAATTTTGATAATTATAGTTATACCAAAACAAATTTGAACATGCCAATTTTCTAACAGACTTAATACTTAAATAAAGGTAACAGTAGTATACCGCTGTTCAAAACTCATAAATCCATGGACAAAAAACAAAATCGGGGTAACAAACCAAAACCGAGCGAAACGCATTAAATATAAGAGGAGAACAACGACACAACACCGAAACGCAACACACACAGAAACTGACCAATCATCAGACAAAACACCACGAGAATAACAAATATAACATGAAAACCAAATACAAGAATTTGGGATAGACAAGTACCGTGCCACGTCTTATCTCAATATCTCAAAACCAAGAGAAAACACAAACGACTCAACTTTAAAATACAACACACAGAGAAACGAACAATAATATAACAATGACCATCTTCCTGACTTGGTACAGGACACTTTTAAAGGGGAATAAAAGTGGTGGGTTGAACCTGGTAACATTTTCATTTAAAGATATGTTTACCTGCACGAAAATCATCTGATAATTTTTCTCGTTTCACAATTCCATGATTTCCGGAACACTAGACTTAGTCCTATAATCTAAGACATCGGGACCAATGTTTTCTATTTTTATGATACTTTTCTATTACTTATTTTGTGAATTGTTATTTTGTTGATTTGCAATTTTCTGTTGTATCTATCAATATGTCAACCGAGTTCATATTAAAAAAAAAGAAATATCAGCATTAAAACTAAAATAATTGAATCAGAGCACTGAATGTTATTAAAATAGACTAATGGATCCAGCAACGATCAATCGGGCGGATCCAGCCATTTTAAAAGGGGGTTCCCAACCCAGGACAAAAAGTGGGTGTTCCAACTATATTTCCCCATTCAAAGGCATTGATCGTCCAAAAAAGTGGGGAACCCGGAACCCTCCCCCTGGATCCATCACTGTCAAAAGTAACCGGGACTGGCCTAGTATTCCGACCTTATATATCGGTCTATGATATAATTCCTAAATACTGCATGCTTTGCGGAGAACCGCAAAACTTTTGGTTTCACCATGTCGAGATTTTGCTAGGACATACACCCGCAGCGTGCCGGGCAGTCTCAAACACTACTAAAGACTTTATATATAAAAAAAATCTATACTACTACTAGGTTCAGGAAAAGTTTGGATTGTAATTTAAAAGCTACGCCCTGAAGAACGCTATATTAGCCGGTGATGTTGGCAAACTTTAACTTAAATCTTAATTTTTGAAATGCTTTTTTAAAAGGTAAGCTAATAAGGAAAGTTTTCTTGTTAAAACAAATGATCACAAATATAGTTGAGTGATGTCAATGCGGCAAAAAATGTGAATGAAAATTTTGTTTGTGAACACTGATTTGATCTTACCGTGGCAAAGAAATGCATAGCATAACTAATCATCGATCTATACGTGATGATAAAAGGAGATAATGTTTTTTTTATTCATAATATTGAATTTTAAATATGAACTTTAGTTGATAGTTGTTTCATTGGCAATCATACCACATCTGCTTATTTTCATATCGTATGGTTAACATAGAAATATGACTAATCTGACAGATGACCCCTTGATTATACAGGGTGTTCAAACAGCTGGATGTATACATACGAAGCCTCGTAGGCTAAAAAGGGGGAATTTTACCTACACATGCACCAAGCGTAATTGTCCATTCATTTTTTTTTATGGCAGTCCATATATCTAGCTCCCGTCTTACTTTGCATAACTTTCATAATTGATACTTAAATTATCTGCATGTTCTCATCCGTATTATGCTTGAAATACTTGCCAGTGATCATTCAGTATGCACAACTTTAATTTTCATTATGTGCAGTCATATAAAAAAAACGTAATTTCTGGGACTTTTATTTGTTTGACTATGTGGTATATCAGTTTATAGTAATTGTTGAAGTCCGTACAGGGACATAATTGTTATCTTCTATGTAAATTGGTCGCTGGGGAAGTCGCCTCATAAACAATGACACCCCATCTTCCTATTTTTATACCCTACGCAAGGAAGTGGCGCAGGGTATAACATTTTTGACCCGTCCGTCCGTCCATCAGCCAGTCTATCAGTCCTGTTTCTTGTCATCACAACTCCTCTCAAACCGCCCAACAAAATTTCAGGAAACCTTTTTAGATAATAAGGACATACTATGCAGATGTGCATATCGACAGGAAATTACGATTCAAACTTTTTCTAGGAGTTATGCCCCTTTGAACTTATTTGCTTCAATATACTACTGCAAGTTTGTCATCGCATCTCCTCTCAAACCGCACAAAAGAATTTTATAAAACCTTTTTTGATAAGGACATACTATTTAGATATACATATTTTTTTTCTAGGAGTAAGGCCCCTTTGAACCTATTTGCTTCAATATACTACTGCAACAGTTTGTCATTGCATCTCCTCTCAAACCGCACAACAGAATTTCATAAAACCTTTTTAGATAATAAGGACATACCATGTAGATGTGCATATCGACAGGAAATTACGAATGATTTTTCTAGGAGTTATGCCCTTTGAACTTATTTGCTGCAGTATACTACTGCAAACAGCTTGTCATCAAAACTCCTCTGAAACCACACATTCAACAAAATTATATGAAACTTTGTAGATAATAAGGACATACTATGTAGATGTGCATATCGACAGGAAATTATCGTGATTTATTTTTTTTTTCTTATTAATATACCATTTTTTTTTTCTTAGTTATTTTATTTCTCTGGTGGCAATGTGGGGACTGACTGCCAAAGCGGGGTTGGCTTCAGTTATTTACAATATAATCCACCAATGAGCCCCCACCCTATGTCGGACTCTGTAACAATCATCCCATCAACCAAATATTTTGAAACATATTTAGAATTCAAGAAACAGACAAGTCCATGAAAATGAGGTTAAGTTCAGATAAACCCTGCAAGACAGACATATTTGTTATTCATTTATTATTTTGTACATAAATCACCCATTAGTTTTCTCATTTTAAATGTTTTAAATTGTTCATTTGTCATTTCAAGACCTTTAAAACCAACTATGCAGAATATGTTATACTCATTGTTGAAGTCCATATGGTGACCTACAGGTATAGTTATTTCTGTTATTTGGTCTGTTGTGTCTCATTTACAATCATATCACATCCTCTCATTTGATATTTTAATTTGTGATAAGACATTTAATAATCATTTTATACACCAAATATACATGAAGATGACCTATTGATTACACAATATTGACTACTACATGTACCTATTAGTATTTATTATTTTTGAGTATATGTCCGACATGTTGACGACGGACAGTCAATGGTATACCATTATATGTCCTGAAAACTGGTGTAAACAAGAATGTGTCCAAAGTACACTGATGCCCCACTCGCACTATCATTTTCCATGTTCAATGGACCATGAAATTGGATAAAAAATATAATTAGGCATTAAAATTAGAAAGATCATATCATAAGGAACATGTGTACTAAGTTTCAAGTTGATTGGACTTCAACTTCATCAAAAACTACCTTGACCAAAAACTTTAACCTGAAACATGCACTTTCATTTTCTATGTTCAGTGGACCGTAAATTGGGGTCAAAAGTTTAATTTGGCTTTAAAATTAGAAAGATCATATCATAAGGAACATGTGTACTAAGTTTCAAGTTGATTGGACTTCAACTTCATCAAAAACTACCTTGACCAAAAACTTTTAACCTGAAACATGCACTTTCATTTTCTATGTTCAGTGGACCGTGAAATTGGGGTCAAAAGTTTAATTTGGCTTTAAAATTAGAAAGATCATATCATAAGGAACATGTGTACTAAGTTTCGAGTTGATTGGACTTCAACTTCATCAAAAACTACCTTGACCAAAAACTTTAAACCTGAAACATGCACTTTCATTTTCTATGTTCAGTGGACCGTGAAATTGGGGTCAAAAGTTTAATTTGGCTTTAAAATTAGAAAGATCATATCATAAGGAACATGTGTACTAAGTTTCAAGTTGATTGGACTTCAACTTCATCAAAAACTACCTTGACCAAAAACTTTAACCTGAAACATGCACTTTCATTTTCTATGTTCAGTGGACCGTAAATTGGGGTCAAAAGTTTAATTTGGTTTTAAAATTAGAGAGATAATATCATAAGGAACATGTGTACTAAGTTTCAAGTTGATTGGACTTCAACTTCATCAAAAACTACCTTGACCAAAAACTTTAACCTGAAACATGCACTTTCATTTTCTATGTTCAGTGGACCGTGAAATTGGGGTCAAAAGTTTAATTTGGCTTTAAAATTAGAAAGATCATATCATAAGGTACATGTGTACTAAGTTTCAAGTTGATTGGACTTCAACTTCATCAAAAACTACCTTGACCAAAAACTTTAACCTGAAACATGCACTTTCATTTTCTATGTCCAGTGGACCGTGAAATTGGGGTCAAAAATTTTAATTTGGCTTTAAAATTAGAAAGATCATATCATAAGGAACATGTGTACTAAGTTTCAAGTTGATTGGACTTCAACTTCATCAAAAACTACCTTGATCAAAAACTTTAACCTGAAACATGCACTTTCATTTTCTATGTTCAGTGGACCGTGAAATTGGGGTCAAAAGTTTAATTTGGCTTTAAAATTAGAAAGATCATATCATAAGGAACATGTGTACTAAGTTTCAAGTTGATTGGACTTCAACTTCATCAAAAACTACCTTGACCAAAAACTTTAACCTCACTCGCACTATTATTTTCTATGTTCAGTGGACCGTGAAATTGGGGTAAAATCTCTAATTTGGCATTAAAATTAGAAAGATCATATCATAGGGAACATGTGTACCAAGTTTGAAGTTGATTGGACTTCAACTTCATCAAAAACTACCTCGACCAAAAACTTTAACCTGAAGCGGGACAGACGGACGGACGGACGAACGGACGAACGAACGGACGCACAGACCAGAAAACATAATGCCCCTCTACTATCGTAGGTGGGGCATAAAAAAAGGCTCAACTAAATCAAATTTTTAAAACGTGATTGATTTTATTCCTCTAATATCTATGAGATCAAATTTATAAAACATCTATTAATATAATTAATTTCAATGTTCTAGTATACATGTAAGAATTGTTGCCATTTATACATCATGTACATGTACAATCATTAGCTGATCAGCTCTATATTTTCTTTATTTTTCTTCTCCTTCCCTGTTTTATTTATAAGAGTAGACTCATATATGATCTGTATTCATCATTGGGACAGGTAGCTATATATATAGGTGAAGTAGGTCCTTTTGATTTTATTTTTTTAAAGGATTTTGACAGCACTAAAGCATATACATGTATGATGTAGTTCCAATTTATAGTTGATCTTAGCTCCTTAAGTGGATTGTGGCAACATATATTGCATATATACATGTAGAATGTTGTTCTTAAGTTTCAGCACTTTACGCATAGTTTCCGGTTGCAAGACTAGAATATGATACTGGCTTCTCATGAAATTCTGTCAGTTCTTTGCCAATAGTTTCCAAGTAAAGTTGAACATTCCAAGCTCACTCCTTCCATTTGCAATGTACATGTACAAATGTACTTGCAGCCTGAAATTAAATATCAGAGTAATTCTGTCAGAAAATCAACAATTATTGACATTCAAAAGCATATAGATGTAGACTAGTTCATAATGGTAATGTGTCCATGGGACACAGATGAGCAGCCGCTTGCATATAAAGGATGAAAAGGGTGACACCACCCAAATTTGTACTTGATCTGAGTGTTGTTGTAGTTAGCATTGCATATAAGTTTCAGAACATTTGGATGAAGCAAACTTGTGTTAAAGAAAGGAACAAAATTTCAGCATTTTTTTAATTTGTAAAGGGGCATAACTCTAGAAAAGTAAAAGCGACCCCACCAAAAATTCAAACTTCATGTGTGTTTGTTGGTACAATGTAGTAAGCATATATATATGCATTAATTGTGTATTAGGCCTAAAATAAAATATTGTTTGTTTCCCCAATCCCGACCGACCCTGCAAAATTGGTGCTACTCATAAAATTTTATTGTCAAAACTAAGTCAAATATTATTTTATTCATTTTGGATTTTCAGGCTTTCAGGATCGTCTGATAATGTTCAAGCTTTTTGGAATATTTTCCTACCTACCTACCCACACCTGGCTTGGCAGGGTCGGGATTGGGGAAACAAACAATATTTTAATTTAGGCCTTAGTTTCATAACATCGGTAGAGGCAAACTGAAGTTGGAGAAAAGAAACCAAATTTGGGAGGTACATGCAAGTTTGATAAGACTGACAATGCAAAAAAATGGTCTAAATTAATGTGTTTATTTGATAATAGGTTCGTTTTCATTTATTTTTGTTTTCCCTTGAGAACACATAAAATATTTTTTTATAATTTAATTTGGTTGAATATACATGTATATCAAATTTCCGAACAGAAAATAATGAAAATGAGACACAAAAAAAATATAACCAAAAAATAAACCTGAGATAATACAGCTTCTATTGGTACCAGGATGCTTAAAATCAATCCAAAATATTTTTTTTTTTAAAATGTATACACCTATAGTTGTTAATGTCTGTGTCATTTTGGTCTTTTGTGGATAGTTGTCTCATTGGCAATCGTACCACATCTTCTTTTTTATATTATATACAATATATATGAACAGCTAAAAAATCTCAGGTGACAAATACTTATGGCCGCATTCTGTACATGTTTAACCCTGATACTTCTATTTCTAGACCTTAAGACATTTTTGTATACCAAACAGAATTAGGGGGGGGGGGGGGGGGGTAATGGTAAACAAATTGTGATTGATAAAGATGAATCCTTCGTTTGCCTCCTACTGTAGGGTTTATCATTTACAAATTAGGCCAATTATATCATAATCTCAAGAAAATAAAGAAGTCAATCAAACCCCAGACCTTAATAGAGGGGTGGACAGGGGTAAGGAGACAGGGGAATGAGGGATCAGGGAAAAGGGGGCATCTTTGAAATATATTTTGTCTTGGGGCAAGGAGATGGAAGAATTGAAGTAAAAGGGGGGAATTTTAGAGTAAAATGGGAAGGGAAATATAGTTGGGGTCAAGGAGTAGAAACTGTCCCGATGAACCGAAGTTATGGGGTACCCCACATACATATGACCCTAGTCCGAGATTTCTCTGACGTCCGACGGCTGTTTTGCCAGACAAGCTGGGGCTAATCTCGCACTAATTTGAACCTAACTTGGCTACGAAATAAGTTATTAAAAATGATGATTAAAAAAGACTAATTCATTGACACTAACCATTGCTAACGGTAGCGTAAAAATGACAGTAGATGTCATCCCTTCCTCTTCGGCCGTTTGCACACGGATATTTTGCAAAACTAGACAGACATGTTTACAACTTGTCGGTAAAAGGTAAAATAAACACATAAATAAGATACCAGCTATAACGATCTATAATATTAAACATGGACAAGAAATTGAGCCCGTGCAAGGTTTCAGCCGCAGTGATTTTCAACAGTAGCGAGTATTTTGAGACAACCCCCAAGTTTGTATTTTTCGTTATACTGATAACATTTGGCTGCCTAATATATCGAAATCTATGTTTTCTTATGTAATAATCTACCTTCATCGTTGTATATTCGCCACAATGTCTGTTATGCATGTACATGGTCGTATTCATCAATATAGTATGCTGCTCGGCAATGGCGACCTTGAAATTCCTCTGGTCCGATAATGGCGCCAAATTAGAGGGAAGCAACTCGCGCCAGACAAAATTACCGTATTTCACCAAAATAATCAAAATTTCACTTTTTGATAACAAACAGTAATACGATAACCACATTTATATTCAGCAATCGTTTATTGATATAATTACAAACATCATTTTATTAAAGCCATCAATAAAGAATTCACAATTAAGTAATTAATGGAGTGCAATGAAATCAGACCTTATGGGGTAGAGGGGTTAAACAAAAGCTTGTAACTTTTTTTAAAGCCTGGTGACCCCCATTTTATTTTACCTTAAAATGTTCGAAAAGTTCATAGCTTTGACATATCTGTTTTTAAAAAAAATCTACCGGGGAAATTTTACGAAAAATCGATTAAACCAATATTTTTTGCCTTAAACTAAAATTAGAAAATGCAAAATTTAGACATTAATCTGAAAATAAAAGGATTTTTAAGTCAAAAACAACCAAGGGAAAGGTTTACATTTCAAATTCTAATGTTTTTTCACATAAAAATCATACTGACTTGGTTTTAAAAGTCTTTGAATTTGATGTAACGGTTATTGTTGGAAGGGTGGGCATGTTTGGAAATAGGATCAAAATCGCACATTTCGCTTCAATTTGAGGAGAAAACGAGCCTGGTGACCCCCTTTTTTCTTTGCATTTTTGGATTCAGCATAAAAAAATCTACAGAATATGTGAAAATAAAAAAATTCTACCGGGGGTCACTATTGGGGTGAGCCACCTTAAGGGCATACGATACAGTTACAGGGAAGGTAATGACGTTGCTAACGTAAAATGTTATTTTCGCGACGTCAAACTATGACATATCGGGAAAAGATGCATTTTTCGACTGATTTTTATCATTCAAACTGATTTAATTTGAAAACGAGTGCATGGACCCCTATTTTTTAAAATAGCAATTTGTTTCATTTTGCAAGGAGATTATGTGACCCAAATTTTATAAAACTGTAAATAGTGCAATTTTTTTAATTTTAATAAACATGCAGCAAAAAATGACGTTTTTTCCTCTATTCATGAACATTTGATAAATATAGAGTTATTTCGGAATAAAAATTGCATAATTTTTAATGATAGTTATAAAATACAGAAATTACCGATTATTTAACAAAAAACAATTTGTGTTTATCTTTTAAAGCAAAAAAGTTATGTCGTTCTTTCGAAAAAGAAAATACGGACACAAATCAGAATTTTGAGCAAATATACAAAATTTCGACCTCATTTTACTCAAAAAGTAGCACATGAAGGTACATTTTTTATGACATATTTGATTTAATCAGGTAAAAAATAGCCTATATGCAAATTTTCATCAACTTGTAAATACAGGTTCAAAACTGTATCGTATGCCCTTAATTAACAGGTTTTAAACATTAAAAACATTAAGTCGACCATTAGTTAATATTAATTCAACCATGCCAGTGTCAGACCTATTTTTTTTTTCTAATAAGGGGGAGGGGAGGTGCACTGACTGCTAAAGTTGGGCCCGCTCGCTATAGTCATGCTTTATTGATTCCATATATAATCAATCAGAATGTTCCCACAAACGGGGCATATGAGGGCTGTATAACCAGTCAATGCCTTTAAAAACTCCTATCTTCACAAATGGGGAAAGGGGAGGGGGTACCCTGCTCCCTCTCCTTTATACTATGAGAGTGGGAGAGTTATCACGGTTTGGGTTCCAATCTATACGCAACTTTGTTTGTTCTTCATTATTTGCTGTCGTTCTTCCGATCATCCTACCTGTGAAGTGTTCGTTGCATTTCTATTATAAATTACAAATTACCAACCTAGATCCTCCTGATATTTGGTTTTAAACTTTTAGGAAAAGGTTTCCGTATTAGGAACGGTGTTGTTTTTAATTTTTATCAATGATCTTCCTTTTGTTTAATCCTAATCAAAACACCGATTTATTTGCTGATGAGAGCACAATATCAGTCACTGGACAAAACAAAAGTTGCATCAGTCAAAAACTTAATACGGTTTTACAAGATATTTTGTGCTGGTGTGATATCAATAAAATGGCTGTAAATGTATATGTATTAGCTTTAAACAGAAGCTTTCCGTTGCATCATGTGCAGGGCCTCTAATATGTAATATATTTGCTTTTGTATCTGTGTTTGGCGTCTAGATGTATTGTAGTATTGTGTACCTGTGTTTGGCCTGTAGATGTATTGTAGTCTTGTGTACCTGTGCTAGGTCTGTAGATGAATTATATTGTCTTGTGTACCTGCGCTGGGTTTCTAGTTGTATTTTAATATCTTGTACACCTCCGCTTGGCCTTTAGATGTATGATATTATCTTGTATGCCTGCGCAGGGCTTCTGTATGTATTCTATTATCTTGTGTACCTGCGCAAGGCTTCTAGATGTATTATATTGTCTTGTGTAACTGCTCTAGGCCTTTGTATGTATTATATTGTCTTGTGTACCTGCGCTAGGCCTTTAGAAGTATTATAATGTCTTGTGTACCTGCGCTGGGCCTCTAAACGTATTATATTGTATTGTGTACCTGCGCTGGGCCTTTAGATGTATTATATTGTCTTGTGTACCTGCGCTGGGACTCTAGTTGTATTGTAATACTTTGTGTACCTCCGCTGTGCCTTTAGATGTAGTATATTGTCTTGTGTACATGCGCTTAGACTCATGATGTATCTTATTGTCTTGTTTGTCTGACCTGGGCCTCTTGTATTATATTGTCCTGTGTACCTGTGCTAGCCTTTAAATGTATTATTCTGTCTTGCGTTCGTGCGCTGTTCTAGATCTAAATGTATTATTCTGTCTCGTGTACCGGTTTATATGTCATACTCATAACTATCTTTGATCCTTTTATTTGCATTCTCTGTGTTGTAGAAGTTGTAACGTTCCATCTTTAACAATTGCTAATACATATGGATTATCTTTTTTTGCAGAATGGTAAGTGTTCCTGATATAAGAAATGCTTATGGGTATTTTATTTATTTATTTTTTGGGGAGGGGGGTAGAATTGTAAGTTTTCGTTAGAATTAGTATGTATTTTATCGATAGCTAAAAAATCGTAACGCTTAACGAGAACAAAGTGTAATTTCGGTATTGTCTGATCAAGATAAAAGTCCGAGACACACCCCAAAAAATGAACTAGATGGACTCAGAAATAGAATGTAAAGACTATTGCGCATAACGAACTAGTTTTTATCTGATAAATATCAAGCAAGTCACACAGGGGTTTGATTACTTGAAGCAATCTTTTCCTAAAAAATAGTTTTGCTGATTGTCATCTGAAGCTGCAGAATTGTAGGCGACCCCGAGACAAACTATGCATATGGAACTTCCTTACAATTTGGTGGTTTCGTTGATTCACGAGAGTCATATTTGGTTTATCGTAAATTGTTTTGTTAAAACGTTTGAAGTTAGTTTTGTCGTTTGAATTGTTCCACAATTTGCATGTTGAGGTCTATTCAGTATAATCGAGTATGCGGTATGGTAGTTGCTCATGGTCGAAGACCGTATGTATGTTTTTGTTATTTATCAACTCTGATGGATATTGGTTTCATTATATGAGAAATCCTATCACATATCCTAACTTTTATTTCTTCTGTTTACGTACAGTAGTAGGGCCTTGGTAGCCATATGGTCTAAGTGTTTGAACTACTGTATCACTAGCCCGTCAACAACTTTGTCACGAGTTTGAATCCGTCACGTGGCAGGTTTTCTGACCCTAACCTTGAACGACTAGGATTTAGGAGATAACTGTATTGTATTATAAGCTCCGATGGCATCAATTTGGGATTTGATGCTCGCAAATTAAGTTTACTGGCGACGCGTTAGCGGAGACAGTAAACGGGTATTTACGACCATCAAATTCCCCAATTGATGCCGTCGGAGCTTAAAATACAATACAGTTATCTCAATTCTAATGAAACTGATAGAAAACAACGTTAAAACATGTATTTAAAATCTGTCATATTCCGTCTGCGCTTGCGCGTACGTCCCATAGCATCAATTGTAAGAAAGTGACGTTATCCAATCAAAATGAACGTTACAAACGTTGTTGCATTAGAATGTCAGTTTTCCTTCCGAAAGTCAGTTGTTCTCCCCCGGGCACTCTTGATTTCTCCGCCAATAAAAACTGACCGCCACACAATATCACAACAGTGCTGAAGTAGCGTTAAAACACCAATCGATCAATCAAGAAGTACTGAATAGAAAGAGAAACAATTGTTTTTTTTTTCTTCATTTTTCATTTTTATTTACATGAACCAAATATCTGATTCATTATAAAAATAATATACAATATAATACAAAACAACTTGCAACATAACATGTAAAAATAAGCACCAACAATAAAAGACAAAATAAAATAGGATGAAATGGACCTAAAATCACATTTATGAATATGATATGCAAATGAAAATATAAATTAAAATGAATGAATTCTATATATGAATAATAAATAAGATAATGAGATATGATATCTTTGTGAATTCATTACTTGAACGGACAACATCTATCCTTGGATGGAGACAGGTAGGTGAATATGGCATGTTACCGATGCATATGTTTGTATTATATATTTATTCTGATTTTAGTCCGTTGCATTTTTTCTTAAAGCTGGAAACGGCGGTTCAACAATCTATGTCGCTTTACCATTGTAACGTTACGGATAATTCCAGTGCCCATAATTGTTTCCATCATTGTGCGAAGATCAGCCGCTCGTATATTGAACTGGGACAGTTGGAAGATTAGATTATCAATGTTTGGCTCTGCTGTCAGAAATAGCGTAATTGCATTTAGGTATTATGTACGATATTTGCCGTGTGAATCTATGATGAGTTTATTTGGATAAAACTCTGATGCATGAATATGGATGACTTGCCGTGTGGATCTATGATGAGTTTATTTGGATACAACTCTGGTGCATGAATATGGATGACAAATATGTTTGACAATAGATCATGCTCCGGAGCCACAACCAATAAATAAATTAACATAATTGTCACTACACAATATTCAATAAACTGCAGACGGCCGTACATCACGTGACTGCTGGTAAAGCTGATGCATACCATTGTACGTTTCGTATGAAGGAGTTCTATTGTCAGGCTCAGCATATGTACCAATATTGTTTTCATAGACACCGTTAAACTGGTACCCACTACCAAAACCTGCTTGTTCTTTGGCAAGGTGCCCGTTTACGTCTGTTGATGCCTCTTCTTCGTATTTTGTACGTTTGACAAAAGCAGTATATGGATAAGAATTATCACCGGAAGTAACAGGAAGTCCAGCGCCATACTCGGGTCCAAATGCGTCTTTCTGTTCATATTCTTCACTTTCTTTTCCCATATTATCCTCCATTTTTCGTTTGTTCCTTTTTGTGATATCAAAGTTTTGAAGATTATCTGATTCTCTGAGGGACATTTGCCACTTTTGTATTTCTGCATTCCGAAGATGCTCTGCTTGTTCCCGGTTTAATTGCAACATATCTCTGTCGTCTGCTGCGAATGATGTGGGAACTCTAGAAACAAACTGCCCATGCGCGTCTGTGTACATGTGTTCACGGATGGTGTATTGCTGTTGTTGCTGCTGTTGCTGTTGTTGTGCCATTGTAAGCATTGGGTAAGCAGGGGGAGGCGTTCCAATATCACAATTTCTAAAAAAAAAATAGAATTGCGAATTTTAAATATTGAAATTTTATAACACAGATTTACAGTTTTTTAGTAATGTCGTACTCCGTATGCCCTTCTTGTTACATGTATCAACAATTAAACTATTTTGATAGTGGATAAAATAACATACCGAACGATGTGTGAATAAGTAATCGATAAATAAATCGTCAAAACATATACATATAATGTATAACAATGTAATTTTCGGAAAGAAATATATAACAGACATAAACCATCGACAACTACTTATTTACGGTTACTGACTTACAAGTACAGACACACACAGATTTTGGCGGGGTTTCTATGTATAGGAACTTACCTGTCAAAATTGTCTCTGAATCCTTTGGCAAACGGATTGTTATCAATTTTTAACTGAGTCACCTGAAAAAATAAGAAATTACTGTAGTGGATAACATCAAACGTGTATGTTGGTTTTTAATGCTGTTAAAGGCAAATATGAAAACATGTGTTTAGTCTTTAACCATATGACATCTCAGTTTGAGAGATTGACAAGGAATAAGCAAACTCTAAATATTAAACTTTCAAAATAAATAAATGTATGGTTTTTATTTCTTTTCGGTATTGTTATCGTAGAATTCTCAACTAAAGTTTGTTTTATTTTTTTATCCTATTAATATAAAGCAGCTCAAATTTACTGAAGTAAATATGCATATGAAATTATTCTTTGAAACTTACATCTGTGTTCTGATAAGCAGTGACACCTATAAATTGTGTTTCCGGGAACGCATGCGTCATTAGATTCTTTTGGTCTCCTTGTCCTCCGCCAACTTCGATCACGTGTATACGGGGTTGATACTTGTGCATGGAGTTCAGAACAACCTGTAAAATGATGAAAAGAAATGTTATTGAATGGCAATTATAGACGTAGTTCAAACACACATAACCGCGCAACAAGGTTTTTTTTCTAAAAAAATCAAATTTCAAGAATTTCTTATTTTGTTATACAATGTCTACGTGTATCAAAGTTACATGATTATTCGTTTGATTTACAATTGCAAATAAACATAAAAATAAGAAGATGTGGTACGATTTAAAGAGACAACTCTCCACCAAAAACTCAAATGACGAAGGATTATATTTGATAAGATAATTTCAGATTTGTATATTAAGTTTTCGTTTATTTAATTTATACAGATAAGCAAATGGTACAAAACAGTAAAAGTGAACAAGAATAATCTGAATTTCAGAAATGATAAAAATTGAAAATGAGTGTCATTATTGACTTACATGTCCTCCTGGGTTGTTTTTATTGTTAGTCAGTTTCAGTTTACTGAACACTATGTCCTGCTTCATCCAGTGTGCGCCGGAACTTGGTGAATCAGGATGAAGATAAACTTTACCAGCTGAAAATAAACAAGAGTAAAAATTAACCTACATTTAATAAGAAAATTTATGAAAATATGAATAATCACAATAAAGATAAGTTGTAATAGCAAAAGATGACAATTTTGAAGAGGGTTCTTGTAAAAGTATAAGTATACAGTTCAAGATTACAATGATGTTATTAATAGACTTGTTTCATCATAGGAAAGTGGCGGGAGATATCATATGCTGATATTCCGACTTTATACATGATTAATATAGTTAGACGGCTCCGTAGAACCGAGTTCAGAGGTGAATTGTAAAAATATTTTTTGGGAAATAATGTTTCAACATACATAACACATTTTTTAAATGTTTGTGCATTTTTTTTTTATGTTTTTGCATCAGCATGTACGTAATACAATACACCATAGCCACACAGCATTAAAACCGAATATATCAACAATGGGCAGGTGAATAAAATCCATGTTACATTTTCTATAATTATTTTCCCTTTCTATTGTTGACGTTCGCTTATTTAACTGTAATTAAGCACGGAAACATGACCATACCACTTAAAACGGCTTGGAATTGTCCACCTTTTAATAACGCCAACTATAGCAAGCAATACGGCACCCATTGTGAACGTCGCTGGGAATTACGATAAAGTAGCCACCGTAATTGATGGCTAATTTGCCATTTGTAAAAAAATTGGATAATACAACTAGGATATTAAAGGTCTCTGATCGAAAGGAATAGCATAAACAATCAATATAATAGTAACAGGTGAATTATTAATCCAACGGTAATTTGGCTCCGTGGATTATTATATAGAAATTATTGTTACGGATTATAATAGATTGAGGCTTAATTACCCATCGTTTAGGTTGACAATTAGTTCGGATGTACAAAGATTTACTCGATTATTGAATTGTAAAATGATATTTTTTTTTATTTCATTTGGATCAAGAAATGAGATACATGTATCTGGTTCTATTGAGACATGTTCTAGCCAGAGTTATATACAGTCATAAGTCATGGACAGATCTATGTAGAAAGAAGACATGTTTTTTGATTAAATAGGTTCGAATTGCAGAGAATAAAATACAATTAGAAGCTAACGCCCTAACGCGAACGATAAAGGAAAGGACGGTTATGTAAATGAAATAAAATGGTATTAATTGATTAAATATTTGAATACAAATAAATTTACACAATAAAAAGCTTTGTATAAAGCTCTCGAGAGTTTATTTTTGTACCGTAAAAAAATAATTATACAAGTTAACAATTAAGGGATACATTTTGTATTTTATTTTGACCTTTTGCTCTTGAAAAACTTAGATTATTTTGGTGGTGGTTGTTGATATATGTAATTTACTGTATATTTATATTTATGTATTTAATGTATTACATAATATTTTTCTAAATGAAATAAATTGCATGTAAACCAAATGTTTGAGAAAGTCAATATTAAAAATTCTATATTCATTTAACACATTCAAAAACTGTTTAAGTTAAATAACTTTACATAAGAAAAAAATGAGGTGATAAAAACAAAGAGTCAATCGATTGTGTATGAAAGGGTATTCAACACGTGCCTGTTTACTGATAAATTGTCAGTTTTCGTAAAGGAAAACAAAATAACGTCACGCGGGAATAGATCAAATACGTCCATTACAACTGATATATTCACAATTTTCGTCAAAGAAAAAAGAAAACTACGACACGCGAAAAAAACTTTTCATTTTCACTGTTAGAATAATAGTTTTCTTTTAGGAAAAAATACGTCACGCGAGAAAAATCAAGTTCAAACCTCCTCAATAAAAAACTAACAATGTTTTGCAGAAGAAAAACAACTGAATCCTTGACACGAAAAAAAGATCCATTTCGTGTAAATTCACTGCTAAATTAACAGTGTAATAGAGAAAAATAAACAAATACGTCACGAGGGGAAATCAATTATGTGTCTGTTAACAGATCCGAGAATTAACAGTTATCTTAAGGGAAAACAAAATACATCTCCAGGAGAAAAGATCAAATTATCTTAATAACATTTAAGAAAAGATTTCATTTCAAAGAGCTTTCATTTTAATCACAAATCGTTCACCGGTATTAAGACTTTCTTTTTATTAAATTTTCTATAATTGTTTAATAAACACCACATTACACGTTGCAACTGGTTTCCTTCAGCCAATCTTTGTACTATTCGAGCTATATTTTATCAAAATTTAAATTATTAGACCTAGGGTTTAACTACACCTAACAATACAACTGACTGCTTCTAGATATCTTTTGTTGTTTTGTCGTTGGGTTGCTAACGTTTCATCTTATTCATGTATCTTTTTGATGCGAATCATATTCTTATACCATCACATGTGTGAACCTTTGTTTCCGATGTACATGTAACTATCTGCTTATTCCTTGAAAGCTTTTGAAACAGACTAGGGAGGGAATTTCTTGTACAGGTCTATAACCTAACAACTAAATAATAAATTCCTTTAAAAGGGTGCAAGTATAACATTTTTTGTTTGTTTTTGCCATCAAAGATAAAAACAACTTTTTTGTGCATTTGGAATAACGCATTACATCATTTTGAGTAGAACAACATATTGTGTCCATGCGGCAGAAAACATAGTCCATGGAAAAACAAATTACAGAAATAAATACTTACTTTGTGGTACAGGTTCAGCTTGTCCACATGGCACCCATTTTCCACCTTGGAACTTCCAGTGATGTGGATCAGCTAAAATCATATCCACAAATACATTGTACTGTTTGTGTGGATCTAATCCGGTCAGACTATATTGTAGTGTAGGGAACATTCGTCTGAAAAAATACAAACAAATTATAAATAATCAACTTCAGACTCTTGATATTTTGAAGGAACAAAACATTTTTTTTATAGATATATTGATTGTTTATTGCTTAATGTTCAGTGGCAAAATTTTCAAGCATGTTCAGGACAACGTTTTAAATATATACATATAAACAGCTTGAAATGCATAATACGTATTGTTGTACATTTGTATTTTGTTAGTTTGGAGGTCTGCTGTCCATATTACATAACTTTTGATGACAGTTTGAGTGTCTGTTGATATTTTACTGCCCGACGACAAAAAAAAACAAAACAAACAAACAAAAAAAAAAACCAAAAAAAGACAGGATTAAATGATAGTTGTAAAATATTGCCACTTTCAGAGTTAACGATCTATAAATTAAGTCCGAACGATGGCTACAAATAGGCATGATTTGGAGAAGAAGAAAAAAACAACAGAAGGACTCTTCCTACATTATGGATGCAACTCTTTACACATACAAGCCTTTTTGAATTTACGTTCTATAAAATTTCCTCATCCAAGCCATTTATTTAAAGGTCTGTGATGCCCGTATGACTTTAATAAGATATTGAATCTGCTCAACGAAGATTTTTTGTGTCAACAATAACATTGTCGAAAATTTGTATTTCCAATAATATTTATTTTATATTAATTTTATTTAGATTAACAGTAAAATAAAACAACAAAATGCTTAGATTAAAGAATGAGCGCATGAAAACATAACTATATATAAAAAAAACACTCACAGAAATAAAAATAAATAAATAAAAGACAAATAATCAATAGTTCAGTTCATAATTTTAGTGTACACAAATGTTTATGTTACTTTTAGCTACTATAAATAAACCTCTATGTTATTAATGTTTATCGAAAAGATCAAAAGTCATCATGATCTATTTCAAATAAAAATTAAGAGTCATTGATTCAAACTATTCATACATATATTCAATAAGGATTATCAATAGGGATTATCAAAAGGGATTATCACTCTAAATCTGCAGAGAAAGCGGAATCATAAATATGATAATTTGTTTTCGCACTTAAAATAGTCTGTGTTTTGACAGAACTTAACAAAATCACACTACCTTGTGTATATATCAAAAGTTTGTGTGTTCAAAGACATAATAACCCCATTTGTTTATTTACTTCTATTGAATGAACATTTTTCTGTTTTTTGTATAAACAAAAATATTTAAAAAATAAAAGTATAACAAATGATTCGCGTGACTATATTTAAAAAAAAATATATAATTATTTCGCGGCAATTTATTTTGTTTGCGTTCCTTGGTAAACTAGATTGCTTTTATCGATGAGATCAGAATTTATCGCAAACTTTAAATATTATGATTTATTTATTTTCGCAGATGCATGTTTATTCTAGAACTGTTTTTTTTTTAAAACTTAATGAAAGCAATTTTCGTATAAAAAATAAGCGGAAAATGCATAGGCATTAAAAATGTACTGTCATGGCTTTGAATAATTATTAATCACCCGTACCCTCATTTATATATATCAAATGCAAAACGCAGTGGGGAATTGTTTAATTGATTTTTGATCACTGAACCGTCTATAGATAATATCTAGCGGCAAATATTACATTCAGGCTATTGCAATCTTGAATTTTTTTTTTAAATCTTACGCAGTTTAGAAAAAACATTCGTGTAAACGAATAACTACTTTTACCCGATGCGTAAAATATATTGTGTTAGTTTAACCATTTATTGGAAATAATTAAATAATTTAATAAATAGGAGAATGAATTGAGAAATTTCTCCGTAAAGTATTTTTTTTCTTTTTAAATGCGGCAATATGTCCAAAATACGTATTTTTATATGGCCTTCCAAATACCGTTTTGATCCCTAACATCACTGAAGAGACATTTATTGTCTAAATCCGGATCTGGTGTACTAAAAAAGTATTGACACCGTATGTTTGTGGCATAACATCGTGGCCACAAGTTTTTTTTTCTGTTTAGTATCAAATTTATATTAAGATCCATTTTGTAACATCTTGTGATCAATTTTATTTGGCAATCGCCAATTGCAGTTAGCAAGGTTAAAGAACATCAGTTGTTCGACCTGTTAGTCAAATGCGTTTTGTTAAAATATAATTCTTCACTTCTTTAGTCTTTTGGAAAATGTTGTTTGTGCTGTATTTAGACCTTTCTACAACGAAATTTGTTTAACATGCACACGTATAAAAATTGCGGCTTTTATCCAACGCAATCATAGGTTTATATATATAGTAAATCCACGTGTACATTTGACAAAGATAATTTACAAACTATCTTAAACAATAAAACTTCAAAAAGCGTAATTAAAAATATTTTAAGTACAAAGGTTACGCAATTTGTAAATAGTGATGTCAAATGGTTTTGTTAGATACATTCATATCAATTGAAAGCATTTTTTTTGTTTAGTATGAGCAACATTACTAAACAACAAACTTTTAATTGAACAATTCTATAAACTAGGAGCATAAAATCTTTCAATTCGTTTTAGGTTTTTTTAGAGAAAAAAAAAACATGTATAAGGTAATCAATAGTCTTATTTTCAGTATTAAGCGGGGAAATGTGAACTACAATACGATATTTACTTTCATAAATTGAAATATAATTGGATAAGCTAATATAATTTTAGAGAACAAATTCGAATTTTCTTATTTCTTCATAACAGGCCAACGAACCAAAAAATTATATTGAGATAGCACGGAAAACAGATATAACAATTTCGGAGATATTTATCATTGTTGAATAAACAATAAACTTAATAACTATGTCCTTAATTTCTTAAACTATGTTGTGTATTTGTTCGTCGATTAAAATTCCAATATATGAGCGGAAAGATTTTGGGCGTCATTTCTAACTTCTTGCTCAAAAACTTAAAAATAAAATGTAAATTTATTTACAAGTAAAACTTCACAGAACTAATCCTTTCTATTGGTTTGATATTGAAACATCTTGTTATATACGTTGTATTCACTGCCGAAGTTCCCGCCATCGTAATTTTAACTTTTTGATTATAAGCTAAATAGTGTTCTCTACATTTGAAATATCGTTTTAAGAGAACTAATAAAAATGCGGATAAAATTTTAAAAATCACATAATTATATCAACACTATTTGATTTCGAGGTTTCTTCTTTTTATTTGACACCATTTTTCTCATTCATAGTTTCTAAATAAATAAATATATATTCATTTTCTTAGTTCCCACAGTTCTTCAACTTCTCAAGTCTAAATTATTTATTACTCTCCAAAAACCTCAAATATGAAGAGAATCGATAAATATTTAAGAAATTGAGTTTGACAAAACAATTCCAAGGAAATAAAGAAAACTTAAATAAAGGTAATTACCTTCCTTGTTTAGTGATGATCATCTCTGTCGTGTGTTGATGAAACTTTACCCAGAGTTCTCTGTTGCACAGGTACACACAAACCTGCCGCTGTGGTGGCATCTGTTGGGGTGGCGAGAGACACGACATGTTCTGTATGGACGGCGGCATGCCACCACACTGAGTTGGAGGCGAGGCAGGATCATAGCTTTGAGGAGGAGGGTAGTAAGGAACGGTTTCGTACCCAGAATATTGCTGATATTGATGATGCAGTTCCGGCTGTTGCTGTTGTTGTTGGTATTGAGGAGGATACTCCATCGCGGCTGTTTTCTGCATGTGCTCCATATTAGCAGGTTGTAAAGAGATAAAACTTGGTCCATCACTGCCCCCTGGCGACGAGTATCCTCCGTCGGAACTTGCGTGATCTTCATTTCCCTCTTCTGAAGATTTTTCCGGTGAGATATGAACATATGGCGCTGATCGTCTGTCTTGTTGCTGTTTAGCTGTTTCTGGAGAGTTATACTCACAGTAATAACCCTTAAGATTTCTCTCGGCGTATTGCTCATTCAAACAAGCCACTAAATCATTGTTATGTTGAAAATTCTCAGTACTACTTCTCTCGGAAAAGTGAGGAAAATTCGCTGAATTGTCAACCTCACAGTTTAAATCGCTATTCTGTTGCATGTTTATTTATTTCGTTATCAAATTATAGAATTTGACAAAAAGAGGTCTATCGCATTAACCAAAAGTGTGAAACAATATATCGCACCTATTTTCGGTAAAAAGTGTTCAAGTGAGAATTAGCCGTATAGTTAATCGTATTAGAGAGCCGTACAATAAACCTAGCATTGGTTATCACGAATTTCTAACCAAACAAGAATATTTCAATATAACTTCTATTATTTCACAAATTTACCTACATCGAAGACTAAAAGCCGTGAATCACAAAGGACTTGCACAATAGATATAGAAAAATGACCACAAAAAGTTATTATAAAACATAGTTCACTAATGAAACTCGCGATCTGATTGGTCAGTTTCTAATGATTGACAATACGGGTATCTGACAGGTGAACTTTACATGTGTGATCAACAGTGGTCAGCGGTCTTGGCAGTCAGCTTGGCTAGTTTAGTCATCTTTTGGTCAGTTAATTATCGAAAATGATTGAACAAAACTTTAAATTTTATTGTTAATCTATCTGACATCTACGTTTTTTTTAAAGGGGAGATTAATTATGAAATAATCTTAATTTGTCACTTTCCCTATCAAAAGAGTTTACTGTTACAGTAAAATTGGCGTGGATTATTTATCTTATGACAATCACGAGAAAAAATGAAGGTTTCACGAAATAAAATTTTCATATTTTCATCCCATTTCCCAAAATGTAAATTTGTAAAGTGGGTATATTTCATGTGTTTATCATGTGTATTTCTGATTTGAATTAAAGGATGTTTTTTGGACCCATATACGATTATTTAATTTACATATATTTGTCTTTGTGGTTTCAGTATATAAAATTGAAACTACTGCATTTAAAGTTTTGCCAAAATTTTGTCTGAAATTTCATTTCCTTCCTTTTCTTTTTCTTTATTTTTTTGAAAGTTTTCATAGATATCTATGTTGATCTTTACTTTAAGTGATAATTAATAACTTATGCGTTGTTTTCTTTCTTTTACAAAATAAAGCTACCATATTGTTTATAATGTGACGTAAGATGTTAAACGCAAACTAATACCGAGATTGCGTCCATGCTTGCCAATGCTAACTTATATTAAAAAAAAAAACAGTATAAATAGCCATATATATTAACTTATATTAAGATCTGACGATATTTGTTTAATTATATTATTAGTTACGTTTTTTAGTGTTAAAATTTTTATTTTTAAAACCTTAAACATAACATCCAACTGCAGCTTTATATTTATCATTTCAAATAGAAGCAAAACCAAAGCTGAAAACTCATGCCAACGAACGTGCGTTATATATTCCTGTAACTTATTTTGTAATCCGAGTAGATTGTCAAACAGCAGATATATAATAAAAGATATTTACTTGGGAAAAAAAAAAAAAAAAAAAGTAACTTATTTTGCTCTTTTATTAATTACTGGTTTCTGTGGAATGTATGTCCAGTGGCAAGTATCACATGCAGGACAATAATCTCTATTGATATTAGGTATCAAATTATTTTAAATAGCTACATGTAACACCATAAGTTCTAAAATATTTTTGTGAATGAATTTTAATCTAACAAATATACCTTTTTAATTATATTTTTAAGAATGTATATGGCTGTTTTATCAATAAGAAAATCGAATAGACATGGAATATGTGTGATCAAGGGCTAGGGGTTTAACGAACTTCAATAAAACAAAACCCAACGCTTACGATTTGCTGTATTGGAAAATTCGAAAAAGTGACTGACCGACAATCATGGAAACTAGAAGACTATGCCTCATACCACATGCTCTTATTTATGATCATTTATATCGATATGTTAGTGTTTATTTGTTTTTTTGTTGCTTTTGTTGTTTTTGTTGTTGTTGTTTTTTTGTTTTTTTTTGTTGACTTTTACTGTTGGTTTTTGTTTTTTTGTTTTTCTTATTTTAGTTTGTGTTGTTTTGTTATTATTTGCTTATCACTTTCTTGCTATTTCTTTGCCACTGCGATGTGTTTTTTTTTCTTTGCTTTTTGCTTTCTTGTTGTCCTGCTATATCCTTTTTGTTTTTTTTTTTTTTTGTTTTTGTTTTTTTGTTTTTTTTGTTATTATCTTTACTTGTCACTTTCATGCTACTCCTTTCCCATTGCATAGTGTATCAAAAGTAAAGCTCATCTTGCAAACGGATATTTACAAAGTATAACTATGCTCATGTATTTCTCACGGTCTACGGCGAGATCCTCGACACTTGTCGAATTGTAACTATGTAAAAGGTATCAATTTTATAACATGAATGAAATAGTGTTGATATACACAAAATGCAACACAGATAAATGTTTTTCTTAACGTTTTGGCGTTTGTTTGTTAGCTGTAATACACGTGATAAGTTTAATCACGGTGGTCAAATTAATCACGGTATCATATCAGTTCTCAATGAAAATTGGTAATTTTTATGAATTAGAATTGGAGACAGTTGAACACCTCTTAAAACGACAGGGGTTTGAACTTTCAACTTCAGAACTTGATGTCAGGTGCAAACATGTCATGCACATTGAAGACAAGACGGAACGAAAAAACAAATTAATGATAATATAGTACTGCAGAAAAGGGATGAAAATTTAATGGTCTAGCATAAGGGTCTTGAAATTTGAATGGCCAATAGAGAACTATTTTCTTTTCAAATACCCGTAGAGCAAGGATATTTTTGATACACAAGTCATTGCTAATGTTTCTTACAAAGTAATTGTACCTTTGCAAACATAACCTATTGATAGAATAAAGAACGGATTCATTTTTCAGGCAATAAACACCTATTAGAATAGATATCAGTAATATAGAATAAAAAAATACCGTTAAAAAGATGTTTTTTTTCAGAGACCAATTCGTTGATCGGGACTCAATTTTTTTTTCGGCTATGCGGTTAAGGTTTTATTCAAAGTTGAAGGTAACACGACGACATGTGTGTTTTTTTTTTCATACACATGTGGTCTATTTGGCAATCATTCCAACTTTTTTATACAGTCTTCTGCATATTACATGTGTTTATACATGACTTTTCATCGAGACCACTATTATTGATGTCGCAAAACTGTTGAAAAAACCTTGACATTTACATTCAATTGAAATATCGATATTGTGTGCAAGCATTACAAGCACTTTAGAGAAAATCAATCTATTTGTTTTAAAACTGCCGCGTTTGAAGTTTAGTTTTTTCCATTAGTTTTGAGATTTAATAGATCTATTCATAAACTGTCGCGTTTGAAGTATTTTTTTTTTTTGTACTTATGTTTTGAGAGACAACGTCTTACGTACTGCTTGATAGCTACATGTAGGTTGTCAGATGGTACGAAAATATGAACACACTTTGAAGGTATTCGATTCGGTATTTTTATTTTTTTTTTCATTTTTCAGAAATATTCCGCTATTTCGCAATTTCTTAACATTTTTTTCTGTAAACTTTATTTTTTTTAACCATTTTTTTCTGTAAACTTTATTTTTTTAACCATTTTTATCTTTTCTCTATTTTTTAAAACAATTTTCTCTATTCTGTTTATTGTTTCTCTCTTTTCCTTACTAGTATTTATTTAAACCATTTTATGCTTTCTTTTCCTCATTTATTCTAAACAATTTTCTGTTTTCTTTATTCTTTGTTAACTACCATTGTGTATTTCATAAACGGCAACCTTTTCTGCGTAAGATGAGATAAGATAAATTTATTTTTATTAAAGTGTCACGTATTGATCTTACACAATAGTAAAATATTTACAAAAGTACAATCACATAAAAAAAAGATCAACACCCAGCCTTAAAAGACTTATGAGACACTGTTATATACATATAAAACAGCTCAATCACACAATGTAAAAAAAAAAAAAAAATATTTAAAAAAAAAAAAAAAAAGCAGTGAGCCCCATGCATGATAGATCAACCTAATATTGAAGGTGTCATATTATACAAGTATTTGCACATGTTTTGATAGTCCAGCAAAAATTACTCATGACGTTTTCTGGGGTATTTTTTCTATTTTGATTTTAATAGATCCCTCTTTGCCGAAGCAGGTATCAGCACAGACTTTCAAATAGCCTTCCAAGACGTCATAATTATTTGGAATTATATATCGGCATATCTATTTACATGTATCTACGTACAAGAAATTTCACTTAAATGAGAAACTATTTATATATTCTGCAGCTGCATGAAGATGTCAACTAAACTTATGTGATTATGTAACAAACATAAGGTATTGAAAAAAAATCAAAAGTCTATTCTCAGCGTTTATTTTTTTTTTATCGTAATTTTTACATTTCAACACTAAATTTTGACTTAATAGCATTTAAAGTTCAACATTATGCAAAAAAGTTTAAACGCATATAAAGACATAAGAATAAGGAAAATGTGTCTCCAATGTTAACTTCCAGAATTGATTAAGTAATAATTTTAACTGACAGGAGGAACAGGACGGGCTTAATTAGTAGAACAGGAACTACTCACCCATCATGTAGGTTTACCTGGGTTCACCACCGGGTTCGTATGTCTCTATCGTCAGTCTTCTTTAAAATGTTTTGTGGACTAGTGTGTTTCGTGTGCTTCCGTTTTAATCATGGTTTTGTCTTTCTTTTAATGTTATGTTTTTTTTTTTTTGGTTTGGGGTTACCCCCTCTCCCTTTTCTACCTCTTGTGCAGGATTTTTTGACACGCATATTCTTCAATAACCTCTGCAATGGAATAACTTCGTTTCTTTGGTTAATTATAATTGAAAACATCTACATTTGAATGTATCCCCAGTTTATACTAGAATCATCATAGTGTAGAGCAAACATTAACAAATAAATCAGAATATAGATAAATGTAGAACATTTTCAATGGAATTGTTCTCTTTTAAACCTTATTATAATAAAGAACACGTATTCTATTGTATACATGTATGTTACATATACAATAGAATAATTTCGTTTTTTTTTCAGTTTCTTGTAATGTAAAGCAAACTTTGAAAAATGAATCAGAATGTAGTTCGATGCTAAACATATAAAATCGATCCTTTTAATTTAACCCACACGTCACGTTATACCGATAGCAACCATTTTGAATGAGAAATAGATATATATTGTTTTTCTGTATTTAACACCCATGCTATGCCGCAGCTGTCTTTTGTTTAGTCCACGTAGTGCGTTGATCTTTTATTTCTCCAAATTCATCTATTTTAGAAACAATTTAATTACAGTCCCGTAACAGATATATGACGCAAATGAACTATTTGTTGGTTTGTTTGTTGTTTTTGTTGCACTTCACGTTATTTTAATACTGTCCTGTTACATATATATGACGCAAATGAATTATTTCTGTGTGTGTTTGTTGTTGTTTTGTGTTGCTCTTCTCCTTATTTTGAGCATGCAAGATCTTCGGAAATTCATTTATTATAAGTAGTTTGAATAAAAAAGATATGAGCCATGCAAAAAGGTAGAGGTATAGGGGAGGGTTGAGATCTCACAAACATGTTTAACCCCGCCGCATTTTTGCGCCTGTCCCAAGTCATGAGCCTCTGGCCTTTGTTAGTCTTGTATTATTTTAATTTAAGTTTCTTGTGTACAATTTGGAAATTAGTATGGCGTTCATTATCACTGGACTAGTATATATTTGATTAGGGGCCAGCTGAAGGACGCCTCCGGGTGCGGGAGTTTCTCGCTGCATTGAAGACCTGTTGGTGACCCTCTGCTGTTGTTTTTTATTTGGTCGGGTTGTTGTCTCTTTGACACATTCCCCATTTCCATTCTCAATTTTACAAAAACAAAAAAGAATAATAAAATTATAAGAAAGTGCTACTTAATAATTGATAGCAGACTTGTGATCAATAAAACACCATTACAATGCGTTAATTATTTTTTCCCTGCAAGTAAGAAGTAACCTATATACACATTTTAGTGCTGACATTCCCCTATTGTAAATATCATTTCAAATTTTATATTCATTTTTCCATGAATAGTTGAAGTTGTTTGACTCAGCATGCAGTGATGAAGATGAAGACTAAGTAGATTCGCTTGTAAAACAAATATAATACAATGCATTTTAATGGAGACAACGGTATTTTTTTGCATAGATTAGCTCATATATGACTAAAATATTTTTTGTATAGAAGTTGCATGTATCAAAGACAAGAACACGATCTTCGACAAGCATTTAGATTTTCATTTTGTCAATCATTCAAGCACTAATTTCAAGTAGGTGCTTCCTCAATAAAATTAGAAGAAAAACAATAGTAATAAAAAAAAAAATTATTTGTAATGATGTTTTTCCTGAAAGGAATCGAAAACTCGTTTAGATGCCGTATACAATGCAGTTCCATCTCTCTCTATTTTTCCTGCTCAAATTTAACATACCATATTGTTCAGTAGAAAGTTTCTAGCGCTTTATTTCAGTTCTTCTAGTAAACAAGGCACAACTTATAATGATTTCCTTTAAACATTGTGACTTAGATGGGGACTTGTCTCATTGTCACACATACCACATCTTTGTATATCTTTGTATATCTATGACTTCTTAATTAGATTTATGTCATCGTACTAAAGCGAATCTTTCTTGATAAACAGTTCAAACCGTTGTATCGCTACTTTTGCGGACCGGTTTACATTGGTTACATGTATTGAGAAACATACACAATTATCGTTCATGAAACAATTTTTGTTTAACATGAATCTACCTCAATCCTTCAGTAGATATTTAAACATTGCAAAATACGAAATCAAATTGACACCACCATATATAGTATTGTCTTGTGACAGCCAATTTGTCTACATTGTCAACATGTATGAGATAGAGGAAAATGTACCAAAAATCGCCTAAAAAAGAAAAAGTCTAAAAAACTCAAGTAAAAAGAAATGAGACCTCCTTCCCCTAAAAAAGTAGATGCTCGTATATGATTAAAAAAAGGAAAATAAGGGTTTGGGAAAAGAAATGGATAAGTGATGAACTATATAGGTAATTGGTAGATAGATAGATACTTTATTCTCTAAAACCTAAATACAAGTTTACATATACAATATAAATACAGATACAATAGTTGAGGTAAACAAATACAGCATTACTAAGATATTTCAAAAGTACAAAATTTTGATGGCGTACATGTCTAGTAACCTGTATAATTAAAGGTTGAACTTAAAAGAAAGGAAAAAAAAGATCAGCAAGATGCTTATACGATTACATTTACATGGAGGGACACACTTTTGTATAAATACTCTTAATACATAAACACAATTTTCTTAAGACATATTTTTTTTACTGTTAAATAGTGAGCACAATGAAATTACATATGGGCTATTTGAAAATTTAGTTTGCAGAAATAATTGTCTTTCGTTCTTCAAATGCGAACAGCAAAACAAATAATGAAATTCGTTGCCTATCTCACCGGAACTAAACAACGAGCATGTCCTTTCATTTCGGGCAATGTTTTGCCATCTTCCCTTTTCTTTTACCTGCTCTGAATTAACATAATGTAAACAAATGTTTGTCTTCAAAAATATTCAGGTAGTTCTCAAACTTAAATGTTTTTTTGTAACATTCTATAGTTAATGCATTTTGGTGAGTTTTGTATTGAAGAGTACCATGTCTGATTGTATTGGTCAATTGGCCTCATTTGGGTGCTCCGATTAATCCACTTTGAGAAATGCCCATTTTGTAGTTAAAATATTTGGAAATCCGCTCATGTTTAGAATATCTTGAACATATTTAATCCATTTAATTTCTCACACTGTGTTGATAATATGCAGTCTTGTAATTTAATGAAGACAATTTGTTTTCGTCTGAACATACATAGTTTGCACCAGGACGAAATAGTTCGCTATTTAATGCTGATGTCAAGTGGGCTTCTGCCCGTTTCACCATGCACAATAATGCTTGGTGTTGATTTTTTTAAGTGCAATATATGTTTTAGAAATTCCATTCGTGGTATAGACAGGGGACCATAACGGGTTGTTAGAATAAAGTTTTTGGGATAAGGAATTGGATATAATGAGGAAAACAAAGAGTCTTTTATACTGTGGTTTGTATTTTAGTCTTTTTCGTTGTATTCAAAATCATCAAATATTTCGGTATCTATATAAAAGTAAAGAGATGTGGTATGATTGCAATCGAGACAACAAATCTACCAAAGTTCAAATAAAGTGGATGAAAGTAATTATAGGCATTCGTACGGTCTTAAACAATAAGACAAACCCATACTGTTTAGTCGTCTATAAAAAGTCATCAACGTGTACAATATGAACTAATTTAATTTAGAAAATTAAAGGCTTTATTTATAACAAAACAATTTACAAATCTGACAGACAAGAACCAACGACATCAAATGAACTACAACAGCCGGTTTCATAAACATACTTACGACTAAGATTGATCGTAAGATTACTGAATTGTGCATGAATTACGATCAATCTTAGTCGTCAGTTGTTTTGATTCGAACAGGCTCCTAACTTGGGACAGGCACATACAGAATGTGACGAGGGCAAACTAATTGTTAGCGTCAAACCGTTTCCACCATAGACAGTGGTGTTTCTACGGAAGCCGATAAGGGCCATTCAAAAAAAAATTTTTATGTCGTAATTACGACATAGCATGTCGTAATTTCGACATAACATGTCGTTATTACGACATCACTATGTCGTTATTACGACATCGCTATGTCGTAATTTCGACATAACATGTCGTTATAACGACATCGCTATGTCGTAATTTCGACATATCATGTCGTAATAACGACATCGCTATATATATAAAAGAATATGTATTATGATTGCCAAGATACTAAATGACACAGAAATTAACAACTATAGGTCATCATAATGCCCCCAATAATTAGAAAAGCCCCACATAGTCAGCTATAAAAGAGGGAGGAAAGATACCAGAGGGAGAACCCCCGAAATGCTGTGTGGCAAACAGTGTTATTAATTAATTATTAGCTCCCTTGGTAAAACTCCAAATTTCATATTTAATGTATTTCATTGTTAAATAATTTACATGAAGCTTAATACGTACATAGTTGTTAATTGCATAGACTTTGCTATTTGAAATCATTGGTTAAAGATATTTATTTATATTGTAAAGTTTAATATTTGCATCGTCGCAAAATCTTTGGTCACCTTCTTTGAATAGATTCAGTGAGAAACTTATATATTTTATAGATCCCATGAAATTATACCGACATTTTATGTTAGGTGAAGCATTCATTCCTACCAAGGCAAGTCAAGCTATCCATCTCCCTACAAATAAGTGCAAACTTCAAGGCTTTTTTGTAATAAGGTTGAGTTGAAGTATTGGTTGCTCTAGTTCTACTTTCAAACGTAGGGCATGATGTTCCTACAACGCCTAGGATTTAAAACAGAATAAAAATAAAATGTTAGAAAACACGAAACAATATTATAACAAATTCAGTATATGCTTTAAATTATGTTTTTACAGCTCTTGATCATATACTAAGTAATATCTAGTTTATTTGAGAATTAAAATAAGAAAGCTATGTGAAAAAAACGGATGTCCAACGTTACATTTATGAAAAACTGTTTTAACTCTTATGTATAGTGATCCTATTTCTTATTCTCTGATCTTCTTGATTCTTGGCAGGAACAACGACATGTGTTGGTTCTCTGTGCCGTTAAAGCCGTTATTTGCCAAATTTCATTTGACTCGGTGACTGCATATTAAGCTGGAATAAGAAAAATGTCCAACGACGTTTTTCATTAACTCAACGACTGAATGTGAATTTTATAAGTAGATATAGCAGAAAATGAATACAAAGAGTAAGACAATAATAATATATAACAAAAGTACAAATATTTGCCTCATGTGAGTTCAAATATTGCTGATTCAATAAAAATCTTCTCAACACAGTCGTTTTTCAAACGGTAGCCATTTTGTCCAAGTTGATATTTCATTTTTCAAAGCAGTTAACGCGTATTTTTTATAATTAATAAAAACAAAAGTTAGATGCACGAAGAGTAAAAAATGCCAAGATTCTTTTCTTATTACCTACATATTTGGGTCTTAAAGGAATAAAATGCTTCCACACATTACAAAACGGTAGCCAATTTGTCCAAACGTCTGAAAACGTCTAAAATACTAAAGACGCTAATTTCCGACGTTACATGTGCTAAAGTTTCAATTAAATGTTCATGATAATTAAAACAAATCGTATTATAAAATTTGGAAAAATAGGTTGATGATTGCTGCCGAAAAAAAAAGAATAGTGCATGTTGCTATAGACTCCGCCCGGGGACATAGGTTCGACACAGGTTAAATTTTGCAATTTTTATTAATCGTTTATAGCTTTTAACGATTTATTTAAAAGAATTGGGAAATGGGGAAAACATCCCATTACATGAACTTCGTCCAACTTTTGCAAAGACAAATTGGAGACACCAAGACTGTCCTCTAAATGTAAAATGCGAATTGAAATTTATGTTACGGAAGTACTCCGAAATAGATAATTTAAAGTCGTCACTTCAGTAAGGTGCAATCACCAATATTTAAAGACTTAATACCAGTTCACGGAATGTTTTACTTCGCGATTTGTCCTGCTATGCATGTTAACTTATAACGGTCGTGATGAAAATAATTCCTGTACTAGCGAAGCCGGAACTTTTCGTCAATATAAACTTGTGCATGAAATGGAGGTAATTGAAAGACGAATCCCAAACAGCAACGAAAACCGTTTCATCGAATTAATAAAAACCCGGGATTATATTTGCCGTTTTCGCGGACGATCCAGGAGTAGATTACTATACTTTAGAATGTATATCATAAGTTAAACGCTATAGATGACTTGGGAAATAATTCTCAAGCCAAGGATCAAGTAATTGAAGGGGTGTATTTCGACAACTTATGTGCCAGGGAAAATACATTTCTATTCAAATTTAACCAAGGGTAAAAATGTTCGATTTACTTGCAGAGTGTCAGATATATTTGTATTGGTTGAATTAAGATATAGAAATTTTACAATGACAGATGATATGCACCTTGAAAGTTAAACATCCTATGATAAAACAAAAATATGGAAAACCGTATACATGTACTTCCGTCCCATCTTTCCTTCCTACATTACTTGCGACAGTACTGCATTTTTAGTTGAAATTACTTAAAGAGTAAACATTATCAAATCGATTTCCACAACTCGAGGTAATTTTTGACATCACAAAACGAACAGAACCAGAATCAACCAACAATATGAAAAACCGAATAAAACTTGCAAAAATTAAACGAAGTCAAAAACCCTCTTCGACGCCGCATGTTAAAGTGTAACGTCGTGTTGTAGGAATGTCGTGCCCAACGTTTGAAAGTAGAAATAGAGCTATCAATACTTCAATTCACCCTTATTACAAGAAGCCATGTAGTTTGCGCTTATATAAAGGGTAATGAAATGCTTGCCATGCAATGTCACTCCTCATATATTTCCACGTCGTATTTGTTTATTTCAAACTTGTCTGACTGTACAGCCCTTCCATGGCAGGCAACTTATAAAACATACACGGGATTTTAAAAGTATATAAGTTTCTCACTGAAGGTATCCAAAGAAGGTAACCAAAGATTTTGCGACGATGCAAATATTAAACTTTACAATATAAATAAAAAATCTTAAACCAATGAATTCAAATATCAAAAGCTATGCAATTAACAAATATATAAAATTGAGAATGGAATATATACTTATTAAGCTTCATGTAAATTATTTAACAATGAAATACATTAAATATGAAATTTGGAGTTTTACCAAGGGAGCTAATAATTAATTAATAACACTGTCGGCCACACAGCATTTCGGGGACTCTCCTTTTGGTATCTTTCCTCCCTCTTTTATAGCTGACTAATCGGGGGCTTTCTAATTATTGGGGGCATTATGATGACCCATAGTTGTTAATTTCTGTGTCATTTAGTCTCTTGGCAATCATAATACATATTCTTTTATATATAGCGATGTCGTTATTACGACAAATCTATGTCGTTTTAACGACATAGTGATGTCGTTATTACGACATGATATGTCGAAATTACGACATATCGATGTCGTTATAACGACATGTTATGTCGAAATTACGACACAGCGATGTCGTAATAACGACATGCTATGTCGAAATTACGACATGCTATGTCGTAATTACGACATAAAATATTTTTTTTGAATGGCCCTTATCGGCTTCCGTATGTTTCAGATCACCATGAGAAAACATGAGAAAAAAGAAAAAAATAAAATCTGTAGAAAAAGGAAAAGTCATCAGATTAATGCAAAGCAGAAAAATAAACATCTTACGAAAGTTCATCTCTATCGTTGTAAGGTATTAATACATCCCTCTGGTTTATGGATAGATCTCAGCAGATGTAAAGAAATGTTATCTTAAAACAATCAATGACAAAAACATCTGCAATCCTCTTCAAGACTTTTGGATTTGACATTTTGACTACAATCAGCGTGATCTCGAATGTAATTTGAAAAGAAAAAAAAAACAAAATCCCACATGAAACTCGAATATTCCGGATCACGTCAGCGGATTGTCGATTGACAAATATTCAACTGAGCAAAACGCTTTACAAGTAACAGAAATGATAGGTCGAATTATCCTGTTTCAAGTTAAGTATAAAAAGGGGAGGAATTGCATACAAGAAATTTCAGAATTTTGTAGTTACAGTCTTTTAATTTTAGAAATGTCGTGTTTTCTTTTTGACCCTTTTGCCTTCCTTATGATGTGACTTCCTTTTAATGTTCTAGCTGAGCAATAAAAAATGCATTTTTGTTTTGTTTTTTTTTTTTTGTTTCAGCCCTTTCCCTTATCTATTTTATCTATCACCGTATAGCGATTACATGACATTTTTCTAAACTCACTAGAGCATTACGAAGTTGATTTCAATTTGAATATATGAGGATCTGGTTAGATCTTTAATTTCTTTATTTTTTAAATTTTTAAGTCATTTTTCTCTATAATTCCTATACTTTTTTGCCTCAGTTATTCGATATATTTGAGCATCTAATTATTCTCTTTTCTTTAAGTGTTTTTTGGCACATTCTTCTCCATTATTATTGTATGTGGCATATTCAAATGTCTTCTGTAAAATCTACCCGGACTCTCATATTTTATATTAAGACTTCTTTATCCGTTCTGAATATCTAATTATTGTTTGTTATAAGAATTTCATAATCTGTACTTGACCATTAAAAGTATTACTTGCAATCGCCAAATTGACTTTTCGTATTTTATCACTGGCCTCCTCGGTGGTTATGGTAACAGGTTAAACCGTAAAAAAATATTTGAAAAATGGTACAGTTTATTTGTTGTTACTTTGTTCCACACTTGGTATGAAGAATAAGAAGAATTAAAGAACAACCAGCTCGGAGCATGTATCCTGCATGTTGTTACCCTGTGAAGTAGGCTCGATCTTGATATCTATATCACTAACGGAAAGCTAAATACTAAAATTTATGATAAAAGAGATGATTTTTCATTTCCTATCGTTAATTATCCATTTTTAGATGGCGACGTTCCCTTGTCACCATCTTACGGTGTTTATATATCTCAACTGGTACGATTCACTCGTGTATGTAACAATGTTTTAGATTTTAACAAGAGAAATTTATGTATTACTGAAAAACATATTACACCAGGGTTTTCGATATCACAAACAAGTCAAAACATTTACTAAATTTTATCATCGATATAAGGACATCATTCGTAAATATAGCTCAACATGCAGACTTCTTATACGTTCAGGTATTTCACATCCAATTTTTTATGGAAATACTCTTTATAAAGCACAAAAATGTCATTATTCACCTCAGAAACTAACAAAACCTTTACATATACTTATTAAGAAGGGATATAGTTATGATACCGTTGTCAGGTCATTAAAGATTGCATATTTAAGCGTTAATATTGATTCACTTATAAGGTCTTTGCATCGGAACTAAACACATTTATTAAAAAAAAAAAAACAGTTGTTGGCATGACACGGGCTATGTTCTTCTCATATATGTTATGATGGTATGATACTCAACCCCTAACGGGAAGGATTGTGCCTGATATTCATATGATGAAATCATAATCTTTCAATCAGTTTAATTGAAGTCTGGAGCTGACATGTCAGTTAACTGCTAGTAGTCTGTTGTTATTTATGTATTATTGTCATTTTGTTTATTTTCTTTGGTTACATCTTCTGACATCAGACTCGGACTTCTCTTGAACTGAATTTGAATGTGCGTATTGTTATGCGTTTACTTTTCTACATTGGCTAGAGGTTAAGGGGGAGGGTTGAGATCTCATAAACATGTTTAACACCGCCTCATTTTTGAGCCTGTCCCAAGTCAGGAGCCTCTGGCCTTTGTTAGTTTTGTATTATTTTAATTTCAATTTCTTGTGTACAATTTGGAGTTTAGTATGGCGTTCATTATCACTGAACTAGTATATATTTGTTGAGGGGCCAGCTGAAGGACGCCTCCGGGTGCGGGAATTTCTCACTACATTGAAGACCTGTTGGTGACCTTCTGCTGTTGTTTTTTTTTCTGTGGTCGGGTTGTTGTCTCTTTGACACATTCCCAATTTTCATTCTCAATTTTATAAAAATTCCAATGCTAAATTATCGGATTAGTGAAAAAACACGGTTAATAATCGAATCACATCAACATGTTCTTGTGTGTTATATTTGCCACTGGACGTTATACACTAATCCATCTGACCCCATGATGCACTAATTAATACTCTAGATAGATATAAGAAGATGTGATACCTAATGTATCTACAATGTAGCTATCTATGTTGTTGTTGCGTATAATCCAGTCCATGAGTTGAATGTCAATTTTTTTTAGTCTTTCTTCACGCAGTTACAAACTTTAAACGATTTCTCCAGCGGTTCTGCTAACTTTCTGTGGAACATATCTTTGGAAGAGTGACATTTAAGTTTTTTTTTTAATTATGAATACAACTTAGAAGCATACCACCCTTTTGAACAATATTCAGATGTACATGTACATATTTGAAAGAAGTAGGTAAATTAACAATAGAAAAAAGAAAAATGGCATAACAATAACAGAAAACAGATATTCAGGACCACCCCTCCTCAATACCTTCATGTATATGTATACTGTCTTCTTCTTTCTTTCTTTCTTTCTTCTTCTTCTTCTTCTTCTTCTTCTTCTTCTTCTTCTTCTTCTTCTTCTTCTTCTTCTTCTTCTTCTTCTTCTTCTTCTTCTTCTTCTTCTTCTTCTTCTTCTTCTTCTTCTTCTTCTTCTTCTTCTTCTTCTTCTTCTTCTTCTTCTTCTTCTTCTTCTTCTTCTTTTTCTTCTTCTTCTTCTTCTTCTTCTTCTTCTTCTTCTTCTTCTTCTTCTTCCAAAAACTTTAACCTGAAGTGGGACGAACGGACGCACAGACGGACGGAGGCACAGACCAGAAAACATAATGCCCCTCTACTATCGTAGGTGGGGCATAAAAAATATATAAAATATGTGTTTTCATGATCATAGCTAAAAAATGTAATTATAAGTATTGAATGCTTCTTTTTGTAACTTTATAGGGTTGTAAAAGCGTTGACCGTGCGCACATTTTTAGAAAGAAGCGCTTC
Source organism: Mytilus galloprovincialis (assembly GCF_965363235.1). Classification (NCBI taxonomy): domain Eukaryota; kingdom Metazoa; phylum Mollusca; class Bivalvia; order Mytilida; family Mytilidae; genus Mytilus; species Mytilus galloprovincialis. Next base: position 4,531,550 of record NC_134849.1, read on the forward strand.
CGCGCTTCATACAAAATGTACTTCGGTCAACGCTTTTACACCCCAATAAATTTACAAAAAGAAGCATTCAATTCTTAAATACAACTGTGATTTCCGATAATATTGACATTTTATTGTTTTTTGTATTAATCATTTGAAAGAAAGAAAAAGTTTTCCATTAGTATTACACGTCATTTATTACATGTACAAAACCAATGATGAATTTGTTCTGAGGGGTTGGAGTTAGGGTTGGGAGGGATGGACAGGTGGTTCCCTGATGCTCGTTTCTTACAAAATCTCACTTCCACTTCCCTACTCCAAGTCGAAAATCAAAGAAACTATTTCCCATTTTTTCACACCCCAGAATTTTGCCTCTCTCCCACTTATTTCTGTTCCCATAGACTTCCGCTTCCCGCCTCCTCATTCATAGGTTACCTTAATTAACCCCTCGTTTCAATTAACTCAAAGAAGAAAACACTTAAGACATAGATAAGGATTGACAGATAGAATGAAAGAACGGGAACGAGCGATGGGACATTAACATGATTAATTCAGGAAGAAAATATTCACGCTCATTTGAGTCAATAAAACTGGAGCAAACTAAATTGATTCTACATAATACCAGGAGAGTTTACAGTGCTTTCGAACTTAATTCCTAATGACGTTTAATTTGAGTTTGGCCAGATGTTCGTGACCTACTTACCGTTAGGTGGGATAGGCGATAATAGGGAGGAAAGGGTCACGTACACGTGACAAACATTACAACCTTATCACCTACGCAATGAAGTAAAATATGTTAATATAACTGTTAAAATAAACTCATTGTTGTTAATTCATTTATTTATTACATTTGTTTTTTTATTTTAAGAATTGAATGCTTCTTTTTGTAACTTTATTGGGGTGTAAAAGCGTTGACCGAAGTACATTTTGTATGAAGCGCACGGTCAACGCTTTTACAACCCTATGAAGTTACAAAAAGAAGCATTCAATACTTATAATTACATTTTTTTAGCTAGGATCATGAAAACACGATTTACATCAAGTTTTTATTTAGTTTACCTGTGCACTTTATTATGGGACCTCGTGTCATCATGAATGATACGTTTTATTGTGTGATACAACTGCTTAAGGAATAACACGTGATGTGCAGTTAGCCAATCAGAATAACGTATTGTAATGAAACCTACATCTAATGTAATTATATAAATATGGGCTTGAATCCTGTTGAGGGAAGACAATTCGTCTTAAACATGTAGCGTTCATTTTTTTTTTTTTTAACTTTAACACTGAATAATTAACCCTGAATAATGACCAAAGGCACTTGGGCTTGTCTTTTGAATTGTTTCACAAATTGTCATCCCCAGACCGTAAATAACATTTTTTTATGAGTTCTTATTCTTTGTTGAAAGCCGTTACTACATGTATGTACCGGAACGGCTTTCTCGAGACCGCGGGATTGACAAACCTTTCGTTTTGTGGGAACTCGTGATTTACAACTGTTGGGTCATTAGGACTCTGAAATTAATAAATGATTTTAAGGCGTCATATCGTAGAAATAATGCTTTTATTTTATTCCGGGAATATGAGATTCAGTGTAATTTGTATGATACGCCCACGTTCAACAGTACATGTAACATATTGTGATGTTCCTTTTTCTTTTTATCTATGGTGTACAGTTGTGTCATTGATAATCAAACCACATCTCCTTTTTATTTAATTGTGTATGTTATTTAGTAGTACTATCTACTTCGCCATCGATGAAAGTAGACTACGTGAGAACAACCAGATACCGTACGTTCACTGTACACCACAATACGTTAATTCAAACAGAATAATACGTACTGAACTTATTATGGAGAAACTTAGAACAAAACCCCATGATTGCACAAGATTCATTCTGAACAAGATCGGAATGATGTCAAATTGTTTGTAGTTCAAAAGAATGCAATGTTTTACATTATTTTATTTCCTGAAGAATTCTATAGGAATTTATATTTTGAACGGCCATTTTCCTTTTCTGAACGAAAAATATCATTGTCCCAAAAGATCACATGAGGATGAAATTGCGTTTGCATAATAGAAAATGATGGAAAAAGAATAGAGAAAAAATGTTGAGCTAAAACATAAACAGTATAAAACAAAAGATAATAATAAAAACTCCATAGAAAGTGGTTATTTTTTTTTTTAGATTCAGGCATTACGACCCTAGGGATCCGATTGAAACTTCCAAGGTGTACGTCGACATGATCAGTATGCAATAGGAGATTCGTTGTAAAGCTATTATATATTATCTTACCTCCTATACATTTCTAGGAATATGATTGGTTAAAAGCGTCCGCTTGAAGACCGTGTATACATTTATTTGATATTAGGTTAGTAGGGAGTCGGGGCTTATTTCATACACGGTTAGTATTGGAGTTACGTCCCTTTATATTCTATATAAGGTAGTAGGGAGGCGGGAATCATTTCATACACAGTTAGTAGTGGTGTTACGTCCGTTTATAAAAACAAAACGGAACTGAGAAAAATCTTAAAAGTTTCAACAGACGAAGAAATTGATAATTAAGATTAAAATAAATTTATTAAACACATTTAAACCTAATAAGCTGTTATCGTTTGCTATTCCTGTAGGATCAATGGAAGTAGTTTCCTAATGAAGACTGGATGCTCATTTTGATAGGTCAGTAGTCTAAATTTTACACGTTAAGATAGTCGGTACGATAAATTCGTTACATAGTGTGCTAGTGACGTAATACGGTATATATGGTGTCAGTAAATTCCATATGGGGATTCGAGCTTCGTTCTCACCCCATATGGAATTTACTATTAGGTCACTAGCACACTATGTAACCAATAAGATGCGATTGAAATATGTATGGTGTATGTCGACATGATCAGTATGTAATAGGAGATTCGTTGTAAAGATATTATATAAGTTGCGATTGAAATATGTTTTGATGTACGTCGTTTTTAGATTCAGTCATGACGACCCTAGGGATTCCATCAAAATTTATAAGGTGAATGTTCACCATTTTCTACATTTGAAACTGCCTGTACCAAGTCAGGAACATGACAGTTGTTGTCCATTCGTATCATTTGATTTTTGCCATTTGATCAGGGCTTTCCACTTTGAATTTTCTTTTGAGTTCAGTATTTTTGTGATTTTACTATTTTCGCCATGATCAGCATGAAATAGGAGATTCGTTGTAAAGATAATAAAAGTAGTATATTAGATTTTTCCTGAAACAAATGTTTCACTGCTTTAAAGGGGATGATACATCCTCATGCTAACATGCCTCTTTTCAATACCAATTGTTTTTTTTATATTATACTCCTCAGGCAAATGTTTAATTCACTGGTACATCAGTTCACCAATTATTGCTGAAGTTTATAGTAAGACACACATGTAGCAAATATTAGTATGGAACTTAAGGTGGCTCACCCCAATTGTGACCCCCGGTAGAATTTTTTTATTTTCACATATTCTGTAGATTTTTTTATGCTGAATCCAAAAATGCAAAGAAAAAAGGGGGTCACCTGGCTCGTTTTCTCCTCAAATTGAAGCGAAATGTGCGATTTTGACCCTATTTCCAAACATGCCCACCCTTCCAACAATAACCGTTACATCAAATTCAAAGACTTTTAAAACCAAGTCAGTATGATTTTTATGTGAAAAAACATTAGAATTTGAAATGTAAACCTTTCCCTTGGTTGTTTTTGACTTAAAAATCCTTTTATTTTCAGATTAATGTCTAAATTTTGCATTTTCTAATTTTAGTTTAAGGCAAAAAATATTGGTTTAATCGATTTTTCGTAAAATTTCCCCGATAGATTTTTTTTAAAAACAGATATGTCAAAGCTATGAACTTTTCGAACATTTTAAGGTAAAATAAAATGGGGGTCACCAGGCTTTTAAAAAAGTTACGAGCTTTTGTTTAACCCCTCTACCCCATAAGGTCTGATTTCATTGCACTCCATTAATTACTTAATTGTGAATTCTTTATTGATGGCTTTAATAAAATAATGTTTGTAATTATATCAATAAACGATTGCTGAATATAAATGTGGTTATCGTATTACTGTTTGTTATCAAAAAGTGAAATTTTGATTATTTTGGTGAAATACGGTAATTTTGTCTGGCGCGAGTTGCTTCCCTCTAATTTGGCGCCATTATCGGACCAGAGGAATTTCAAGGTCGCCATTGCCGAGCAGCATACTATATTGATGAATACGACCATGTACATGCATAACAGACATTGTGGCGAATATACAACGATGAAGGTAGAGTTATTACATAAGAAAACATAGATTTCGATACATTAAGAAGCCAAATGTTATCAGTATAACGAAAAATACAAACTTGGGGGTTGTCTCAAAATACTCGCTACTGTTGAAAATCACTGCGGCTGAAACCTTGCACGGGCTCAATTTCTGTTCCATGTTTAATATTATAGATCGTTATAGCTGGTATCTTATTTATGTGTTTATTTTACCTTTTACAGACAAGTTGTAAACATGTCTGGCCAGTTTTGCAAAATATCCGTGTGCAAACGGCCGAAGAGGAAGGGATGACATCTACTGTCATTTTTACGCTACCGTTAGCAATGGTTAGTGTCAATGAATTAGTCTTTTTTAATCATCATTTTTAATAACTTATTTCGTAGTTAGGTTCATATTAGTCCGAGATTAGCCCCAGCTTGTCTGGCAAAACAGCCGTTGGACGTCAGAGAAATCTCGGACTAGGGTCATATGTATGTGGGGGTACCCCATAACTTCCATCGGGACAGTTTCTACTCCTTGACCCCAACTATATTTCCCTTCCCATTTTACTTTAAACCCCCCCCTCCTTTTTACTTCAATTCTTCCATCTCCTTGCCCCAAGACAAAATATATTTCAAAGATACCCCCTTTTCCCTGATCCCTCATACACCTTATCGCTATTTGTCCGCCATCACTGGATATCACACAGATTCCCGTAAAATTTTGACGTCATAAAACAAAATATCTGACGCCACAATGGAAAAGTGATTGTTGTATGCGTCAAAAGTTCAAGCGGGCGGGTCAGCCGGGATTAGCGATAAGGTGTATTCCCCTGTCGCCTTACCCCTGTCCACCCCTCTATTAAGGTCTGGGGTTTGATTGACTTCTTTATTTTCTTGAGAATATGATATAATTGGCCTAATTTGTAAATGATAAACCCTACAGTAGGAGGCAAACGAAGGATTCATCTTTATCAATCACAATTTGTTTACCATTAATCCCCCCCCCTATTTCTGTTAGGTATACAAAAATGTCTTAAGGTCTAGTAATAGAAGTATCAGGGTTAAACATGTACAGAATGCGGCCATAAGTATTTGTCACTTGAGATTTTTAGCTGTTCATATATATTGTATATAATATAAAAAAGAAGATGTGGTACGATTGCCAATGAGACAACTATCCACAAAAGACCAAAATGACACAGACATTAAAACAACTATAGGAGTATACATTTTTTCAAAAAAAAAAAATATTTTGGATTGATTTTAAGCATCCTGGTACCAAAAGAAGCAGTATTATCACAGGTTTATTTTTTGGTTATATATTTTTTGTGTCTCATTTTCATTATTTTCTGTTCAGAAATTTGATATACATGTATATTCAACCAAATTAAATTATAAAAAAATATTTTATGTTTTCTCAAGGGAAAACAAAAATAAATGAAAACGAACCTATTATCAAATAAACACATATTAATTTAGACCATTTTAGTTCTTTTAAGGTTACCCTTGCATTGTCAGTCTTATCAAACTTGCATGTACCTCCCAAATTTGGTTTCTGTTCTCCAATTTCAGTTTGCCTCTACCAACGTTATGAAACTAATACACAATTAATGCATATATATATGCTTACTACATTGTACCAACAAACACACATGAAGTTTGAATTTTTGGTGGGGTCGCTTTTACTTTTCTAGAGTTATGCCCCTTTACAAATTAAAAAAATGCTGAAATTTTGTTCCTTTCTTTAACACAAGTTTGCTTCATCCAAATGTTCTGAAACTTATATGCAATGCTTACTACAACAACACTCAGATCAAGTACAAATTTGGGTGGTGTCACCCTTTTCATCCTTTATATGCAAGCGGCTGCTCATCTGTGTCCCATGGACACATTACCATTATGAACTAGTCTACATCTATATGCTTTTGAATGTCAATAATTGTTGATTTTCTGACAGAATTACTCTGATATTTAATTTCAGGCTGCAAGTACCTTTGTACATGTACATTGCAAATGGAAGGAGTGAGCTTGGAATGTTCAACTTTACTTGGAAACTATTGGCAAAGTACTGACAGAATTTCATGAGAAGCCAGTATCATATTCTAGTCTTGCAACCGGAAACTATGCATAAAGTGCAGCACTGTGCTGAAACTTAAGAACAACATTCTACATGTATATATGCAATATATGTTGCCACAATCCACTTAAGGAGCTAAGATCAACTATAAATTGGAACTACATGTATATGCTTTAGTGCTGTCAAAATCCTTTAAAAAATATAATCAAAAGGACCTACTTCACCTATATAAATATAGCTACCTGTCCCAATGATGAATACAGATCATATATATGAGTCTACTCTTATAAATAAAACAGTGAAGGAGAATAAAAATACAGAAAATATAGAGCTGATCAGCTTATGATTGTACATGTACATGATGTATAAATGGCAACAATTCGTACATGTATACTAGTACATTGAAATTAATTATATTAATAGATGTTTTATAAATTTGATCTCATAGATATTAGAGGAATAAAATCAATCACGTTTCAAAAATTTGATTTAGTTGAGCCTTTTTTTTAACACCAGTTTTCAGGACATATTATGGTATACCATTGACTGTCCGTCGTCAGCATGTCGGACATATACTCAAAAATAATAAATACTAATAGGTACATGTAGTAGTCAATATTGTGTAATCAATAGGTCATCTTCATGTATATTTGGTGTATAAAATGATTATTAAATGTCTTATCACAAATTAAAATATCAAATGAGAGGATGTGATATGATTGTAAATGAGACACAACAGACCAAATAACACAGAAATTACTATACCTGTAGGTCACCATATGGACTTCAATAATGAGTAAAACCTATTCTGCATAGTTGGTTTTAAAGGCCTTGAAATGATAAATGAACAATTTAAAACATTTCAAATGAGAAAACTAATGGGTGATTTATGTACAAAATAATAAATGAAAGACAAATATGTCTGTCTTGCAGGGTTTATCTGAACTTAACCTCATTTTCATGGACTTGTCTGTTTCTTGAATTCTAAATATGTTTCAAAATATTTGGTTGATGGGATGATTGTTACAGAGTCCGACATAGGGTGGGGGCTAATTGGTGGATTATATTGCAAATAACTGAAGCCAGCCCCGCTTTGGCAGTCAGTCCCCACATTGCCACTAGAGAAATAAAATAACTAAGAAAAAAAAATTAAATCACGATAATTTCCTGTCGATATGCACATCTACATAGTATGTCCTTATTATCTACAAAGTTTCATGAAATTCTGTTGTGTGGTTTCAGAGGAGTTTCGATGACAAGCTAATTGCAGTTGTATACTGCAGCAAAAGTTCAAAGGGGCATAACTCCTAGAAAATAATTCGTAATTTCCTGTCGATATGCACATCTACATGGTATGTCCTTATTATCTAAAAAGGTTTTATGAAATTCTGTTGTGCGGTTTGAGAGGAGATGCAGTGACAAACTGTTGCAGTAGTATATTGAAGCAAATAGGTTCAAAGGGGCCTTACTCCTAGAAAAAAATATGTATATCTAAATAGTATGTCCTTATCTAAAAAGGTTAAATAAAATTCTATTGTGCGGTTTGAGAGGAGATGCGATGACAAACTTGCAGTAGTATATTGAAGCAAATAAGTTCAAAGGGGCATAACTCCTAGAAAAAGTTTGAATCATAATTTCCTGTCGATATGCACATCTGCATAGTATGTCCTTATTATCTAAAAAGGTTTCCTGAAATTTTGTTGGGCGGTTTGAGAGGAGTTGTGATGACAAGAAACAGGACTGATAGATTGGCTGATGGACGGACGGACGGGTCAAAAATGTTATACCCTGCGCCACTTCCTTGTGTAGGGTATAGAAATAGGAAGATGGGGTGTCATGAGGCAACTCTTCACCAGAGACCAATTTACATAGAAGATAACAATTATGTCCCCGTACGGACTTCAACAATTACTATAAACTGATATACCACATAGTCAAACAAATAAAAGTCCCAGAAATTACGTTTTTTTTTATATGACTGCACATAATGAAAATTAAAGTTGTGCATACTGAATGATCACTGGCAAGTATTTCAAGCATAATACGGATGAGAACATGCAGATAAGTATCAATTATGAAAGTTATGCAAAGTAAGACGGGAGCTAGATTTATGGACTGCCATAAAAAAAAAACCCCGAATGGACAATTACGCTAGGTGCATGTGTAGGCAAAATTCCCCCTTTTTACCCTACGAGGCTTCGTATGTATACATCCAGCTGTTTGAACACCCTGTATAATCAAGGGGTCATCTGTCAGATTAGTCATATTTCTATGTTAACCATACGATATGAAAATAAGCAGATGTGGTATGATTGCCAATAAAACAACTATCCACCAAAGTTCATATTTAAAATTCAATATTATAAATAAAAAAAACATTATCTCCTTTTATCATCACGCATAGATCGATGATTAGTTATGCATTTCTTTGCCACGGTAAGATCAGCTTATGATTGTACATGTACATGATGTATAAATGGCAACAATTAGCTTTTAAATTACAATCCAAACTTTCCTGAACCTAGTAGTAGTATAGATTTTTTTTTATATATAAAGTCTTTAGTAGTGTTTGAGACTGCCCGGCACGATGAGGGTGTATGTCCTAGCAAAATCCCGACATGGTGAAACCAAAAATTTTGCGGTTCTCCGCAAAGCATGCAGTATTTAGGAATTATATCATAGACCGATATATATGGTCGGAATACTAGGCCAGTCCCGGTTACTTTTGACAGTGATGGATCCAGGGGGAGGGTTCCGGGTTCCCCCTTTTTTGGACGACCAATCCCTTTGAATGGGGAAATATAGTTGGAACACCCCCTTTTTGTCCTGGGTTGGGAACCCCCTTTTAAAATGGCTGGATCCGCCCGATTGATCGTTGCTGGATCCATTAGTCTATTTTAATAACATTCAGTGCTCTGATTCAATTATTTTAGTTTTAATGCTGATATTTCTTTTTTTTTTAATATGAACTCGGTTGACATATTGATAGATACAACAGAAAATTGCAAATCAACAAAATAACAATTCACAAAATAAGTAATAGAAAAGTATCATAAAAATAGAAAACATTGGTCCCGATGTCTTAGATTATAGGACTAAGTCTAGTGTTCCGGAAATCATGGAATTGTGAAACGAGAAAAATTATCAGATGATTTTCGTGCAGGTAAACATATCTTTAAATGAAAATGTTAAGTATTAAGTCTGTTAGAAAAATGGCATGTTCAAATTTGTTTTGGTATAACTATAATTATCAAAATTTTGCAGTGGAAAAATATATCGCATACTCGGGAATAAACTCCTAAAAATACTTGGAAATAAAGATATTTCAAGTTTTAAATATATTTATGACAGAAACAAACTGTTATAAAACGCCAAACGGATTATATCATGATAACAAACCCGCCCCGATGTTTTAAACCATACTATACGGGCAGAGACATATATACACATATATGTCTCTGATACGGGTCACAAGTTTACCTGTTTTTGAAAGCTGTACGATGACATGCAGATGTTTACATCGCTATCATTTGTTTACAGTTAATCATTGCGTCACTGGCAAAACATTTTCAAAAATAAATACCACGACATCATTTAATTCAACTGGTATTTAAGTGAATTCAAAATATGGTACGAATGGACCCAAGAGGCGACCGTGTAAGATGAGAATGCGTTTTGGGAGCGAAGCGGCACCAAATACCGTCGACGTCATACATGTGACTTTGTCAGTATTTATATATTCTTTTTTTTAATGTTATGCTTAAATCATCTATATTTTTCTCCTTTTAAACTTTTATGCGAAAAATGAAGAAAGCACTGTGAATTTCTGACCGTTCGTATTTCCTGTTTTGAAGAACGTTTAGCCTCACTTGTTTAAATCGTCAAGGGTGCTTTCATACACGCCCGCGTTCCAAGGTCGTCAAAGCTATTTTTGAGAAGACCCCTTAAAGCGACCGTTTCCAAGGCACTCGTCGTAAGAAACATGCGTTAAAATATGCGCATTGGTAAAGGGCCGAGCCACCTTAAGAGGCTTTGGCGAGGGCGTCGATAAAGTGCTGTGGCGTTGGAGTTGTGGGTATTATAACGTATTCAATTTTTTATTCACCTTTGAAAGATTGATCATCATCTACATTAACAAATTGAAGGATGCTAATTTATTTTATTAATATTGTTAACACCTAAATTAAATAATCAGATTATTCCGTTACACATGTTAGGTAGTCATGCGCATGTCAGAACGAACAATATCGATCCGTCAAGGAGATTGGGAGTATTCCGCCAATGAGACAGCAACCAGACGACACAATTAAAACAAAATAACTTAAGGGCAGCAAGTGGTCAACGAAAGACTATTATCAATACAAAAGAGAGACGAAAAAGAAACCAAACGGGTATTTAATCCCACAAGTCGGAACTAAACGGGTATTCTATCTCAAAAGTCGAAAACAAACTGATAATGTCATGGCATAAAACGAGCCCCAAGAGATACCGGAGGTGCTATATCAGATAGTTTGAAATTTTTTTCTATATTTGTGTGTCTCAAGTGTAAAACATATTGTGAATAAAATAAACAGAAAATAGTTTTAAAAGATCTGTTTGCAAGTTTCATTTCTCCAAAATAACAAATATTGTATACTCAGTCTAGTAGAAAGCCAACGGTATCATACATCCTAAATTGTATTTTTTCATATGAAGGTATATTTAGACAATATACGTATAGTGTCATGAAATATGAAATTTATTTGTATGAGGCTTAGAAACGAGAGAAATGCCAGGTTTTACCGAGCATTTCTCCCTATTTCGTGCCGAATACAAATAAATTTTATATTTAAAGACACTATACGTCTATTTTTTTTATTCTTAAATCGATAAAAAAATAAATAAAAAGAAATATGTAACAAATGTTGTTTGAAAAAAAAGTGTTTGGAATTTCCCTCTAGGGGTACCATTTTGGAGTATTTCCCTTTAAGTGTAGTCTAGGCGGTAAGACATTGACATTTTAAGGAATTAGAAAGGGAAATTGAACTTAATTACAACATTTAAGAGGGTGTCCATGGAAAAACCAGGCAGTGGATGGCACATGACATATTTTGTTTTCAAATTTTTTTCATCTATTTCATATCACAAATTCATTCTTTCTCAAAGTTAAATTTTGTTTTTTTATTAATTGTAACAAATAAAGAGAAAAAAATTACATAGAAAGCACTGAAAATTCATTGAAAAGGGGAGATAACTCTTCATTTTGTACAAAATTTGGTTGCATTGTTAGTGAACTTTAAAATCATTTTCTGAGCCATCCACTGTTGATTCAAAAATATCTTTGACATATATATCCTTTGTATGATATAAACATTGCATTGGAACCAAAAATTCAGTGGGATAAAAATGATGTTGTGCCACCCATATCATAGGATTTGCCTGATATTTACTTGGACAGCCTCTTAATAAACATGGTATATAAATTACCAATTTGAAGACATAATTAGTTTGAATTTATAAAAGTTTGGCAATTGTTACTACACGTTGTCAGGGTTGTGACGTTGAAGTTCCGGTAAGTAGGCGAGGCTAATAGGTTCGTTGAGGTCATTGACGTATAAAGCTAACGTTTATATGTAAAGCTGTATCTTTATAGTAAAAATAGCTGATTGCAGTATAAAATAAAGTATAGAAACTGGTAGTCCACAAATTTTAACACAACCCTTACATCTTAATGAAAAAAAAATACACTCCAGGTTTGTAAATCTTTAAAGCGTTTTAAACTATTGCAACCACAAATTTGTAAGTTATTATACGGTTGCTTTTCTCTATTTATATTTTCTTAAAATATCGATTGATGATGTCACTGATCACACATATATATATATATATAGGAAGATGTGGTATGAGTGCCAACTAACCATCACAATTTATAAAAGTAACATCATATTCAATAATAATCATTCATGTCCAGTGCACGATGATTAATCAATATTGTAGACATCGCAATATCTACAATGTTAACACGATGTTGTGTCAACATTGTATACATTGTTTGAACCCTGATATATTGTTTACATTGTTGACATCGTTAACATAAAAGATTTGTTGTTAAAAAACAACACAAAAATGCAAACTATATACATGTAATCGACAAACTTCATTGAATAATAATTATATAAATGAATAAAAAACCTTTTTTCATATTGTCAACATCACAATGTATACGATGTGAACGATGTAAATACAAAGGTATAGACTTTGTACACACTATTTATACGATGTTGACGATGTAAATGATGTATAAACGATATTGTCAACATCACGATGTAAGCGATGTTAACGATGTAAACAGAAAATTATAGAGTCGATATACAACATAAACACGATGTTGACACGATATTGTCAAAATTGCGACGAATACGATGTGAACGATGTTAACAGAAAGGTATGGACTCTATATTCAATATAAAGAGAAAGATATGGACTCTATATTCAACATAAACACGATGTTGACATGATTAAGACTTGGTTTACAACATTTATACAATGTTGACAATGTAAAAACGATATTGTCAACATCATGATGTATACGATTTGTACGATGTAAACACAAACATAAAGATTTGGTTCAAAACATCTATACAATGATGACATTGTAAAAACTATATTGCCAACATTACGATGTATACGATGTCACTGATGTAAACAGAAAGTTATAGAGTCGATATACAACATAAACACGATGTTGAAACGACATTGTTAACATTACGAATATACGATGTGAACAATGTAAACACAAAGGTACAGAACATAAAGATACGTGATACAATGTTAACACAATAACGACATTATAAAGTTGACATTGCGATGTTGACAATATCGACAAAACATCGTGCTCTGGACATACTTCATAATAATTGCAAAAAGCAAACAATTTCTAATGGTCTCAAATTATAACTTAATTCAAATAATGATGAGGTCGTTGTTTTTCTGAAATTGTTTGAAATCTCACCTCTTATTTTATTAATTTTGTATTTACATAGTGTCATAGATCAAAATGATCGTTCAGTGTATCTTTACTTGTTTTTGTTTATATATTGTTCCAAGTTTTTGATCGAGTCAAGCCAATTCAAATTGATATTAAAAAGTATGTCTGTCTATGTTGGAATGTTACAGTATTGTTCTAACTTACATGTAAGGGTAAATGTTGATACTTATTAAAACGTTATAACCCGCTGTATTTGTTTGCACATGCCATAATTCACGAACCTGATGCTCAGTGATTGTCGTTAACCTTGTTGATGTTTTTCCTAATTGTTTCTTGTTCCTCGTTTTTTATATAGATCAAACCGTTGGTTTTTTTTGTCGAGCCTGTGCCTTGGGTTGCAGAAAGCTCGACACAGGGATAGTGATCCGGCGGTGACGGCAGCGGCTACGGTGGATGTGTTAGGTAAATTCTTAAAAGCTTCATATGTTAGAAAGTGGAAGACTTGGTTGCTTCATACTTTGTTTATAGATGCCTCATGTTACAAAGATTCCGTCTGTCACATGTCTATTGTGATTGACCTCATTTGAATGGTTCAGTGACTACATTATTGTAATATTAATTTCTCTCTTATTATGAGTAACAAGATAACTATATTTGATATGTGCGTAACTTGCATGGTCCTTATGCCTGCAGACAGTTTTCACTTGACCTTGACTTAATATTTTATGGATCAGTAAACAAGGTTAAGTTTTGGTGGTCAAGTCTTTATTTCAGATACTTTAAGCAATATGTCTAGTATATTTGGTGTATGGCATGATAATAAGGTGTACATGTCCAGCTGGTAGGTGTCATTTGGCCTTGACCACATTTTGATGGTTCAGTGGTTATAGTTCAGGTTTTGTGTTTGGTCTGTTTTTCTTCTTAAATCTATATGAGGGGTCTTCAATAACTATTGTAAGACTACAATGGGATGTCTGTTTGTAAGGATGTTCGCTACTCTGTTAAAAAATAACAAGTTTTTTAAAAGACTATTATGAATTGATGATATATAAATAAAGAAACTAAAAAAGCAGAAAAAAATGGAGGGTCCGTGTGCTTCTTTTCGAGATATAAGCCGTTGAAAATTTGGCGGGAAATAATTCTCTCTAGATTTTTCTTTCACTTAACATTGGCACCTTTTTTGTTTAAAAAACTATGAAAAAATAACAAGGATATCATAAGATTTTGTAATATGGCTTTTTAAATAATATGTAATAAAAATATGAAAAGAAAAGTAGGGGTTAGTGGGCAAAATATTTTAATGTTAATACATGGATAAAACCAGAGGATTCCGAAAATCTGGTAAAAATTCAAAAAGTAGAGGAGCAAACATCCTTAATCTAAAAACTGTGCAAAATTGAACTAATAAGTGGCACTCATTATTATCATTATTAGGATATCAATACTATTTATTATGATTTTGACCTTATTTTACATGATTTCCAAAACCATAGTAAATAAAGGTGAGCAACACAGAGCCTCTAATTAGATATTCCGGTGTAACTCAATTCAAAGTACATATGTACAAGTTTATCAGTAAGGTGAGAAATATGGAGATATGCCATTCAGTATCGTGTTACCTTAACATACATGTAGACATACTTCTATAAGACTGTTACAAACATTTATGATGATTTCTTCGTGTGTGAAAAACAAACATGTTATCTATTCTTTTTTTCTACAATATTGACAGCTAGCACATAAACTCATCATAGATATCATGACTAAATTTTGTATATACGTCAGACGCGCGTTTCGTCTACAAAAGACTCATCAGTGACGCTCGAATCCCAAAAGTTAAAAAGGCCATATAAAGTACGAAGTTGAAAAGCATTGAGAACCAAAATTCCTAAAGATTTTGCCAAATACAGCTAAGGTGATCTATGCCTGAGGTAGAACAGCCTTGGTAATAAAAAAGTTTTAAAAAATGTAAACAGTAAATTTACAAATATAACCATATCAATGACAATTCATGTCAGCACAAAAAGTGCTGACTATTGGGCTTGTGATACCCTCAGGGAAATAAATCTCCACCAGCAGTGGCATCGACCCAGTGGTTGTAAATAAACTCATCATAGATACCAGGACTAAATTTAGTATATACGCCAGACGCGCGTCTCGTCTACATAAGACTCATCAGTTACGCTCGAATCCAAAAAAGTTAAAAAGGCCAAATAAAGTACGAAGTTGAAGAGCATTGAGAACTAAAATTCCTAAAAGTTTTGCCAAATACAGATAAGGTGATCTATGCCTGAGGTAGAAAAGCCTTAGTAATTAAAAAAAATTAAAAAAAATTGTAAACAGTAAATTTATAAATATAACCATATCAATGATAATTCATGTCAGCACGAAAAGTGCTGACTACTGGGCTTGTGATACCCTGAGGGAAATAAATCTCCACCAGCAGTGGCATCGACCAAGTGGTTGTAAATAAACTCATCCTAGATACCAGGACAAAATTTAGTATATATGCCAGACGCGCGTTTCGTCTACAAAAGACTCATCAGTGACGCTCGAATCCAAAAAAGTTGAAAAAGGCCAAATAAAGTACGAAGTTGAAGAGCATTGAGACCTAAAATTCCTAAAAGTTTTGCCAAATACAGCTAAGGTGATCTATGTCTGAGGTAGAAAAGCCTCAGTAATTCAAAAAATTCAAAAATTTGTAAAGAATTAATTTATAAATATAACCATATCAATGACAATTCATGTCAGCACAAAAAGTGCTGACTACTGGGCTTGTGATACCCTCAGGGAAATAAATCTTCACCAGCAGTGGCATCGACCCAGTGGTTGTAAATAAACTCATCATAGATACCAGGACTAAATTTAGTATATACGCTAGAGGCGCATTTCGTCTACAAAAGACACAGTACCTTCTATAAAAACAACAAAATATTCTATTATTGTTTTCAAAAATTTAGGAAAATAATAAATGCTTTCAAATATTTTTCTTAGTAAAGAAAAACCATGTGCAGTAGTATTTTCTTGATTGTTTTTATCACTGGTGCTTTGATAATGTTGGCTAGGGGCTGTGTTCAAAGTGTTGTAAAATGTTAGTATTTCTGGGTGTTACAAAGGCTTTAAAATAAGACAGAATACAGTGCAGCATTCAAAACAGATAGAGCCTTATATTTCTGTATTTATATAACTGTCTTTTTCAACCTAGATAATGAATTTCGCTGAATTTCAACATCTTTGAGTGGTTTGTATTTACATGTCTGATAAATTTCTTTTAGAAAAAACGGTAATGAAATACCACATTGTCTTTAGATTGTGTGTTATGTCCCGGTATATGATTGGAGTTTTATGTCCTGGTATATGATTGGAGTTTTGTGGCGTTTGCGTGAAATACCACATTGTCTTTAGATTGTGTTTTATGTCCCGGTATATGATTGGAGTTTAGTGGCGTTTGCGTGAAATACCACATTGTCTTTAGATTGTGTTTTATGTCCCGGTATATGATTGGAGTTTTGTGGCGTTTGCGTGAAATACCACATTGTCTTTAGATTGTGTTTTATGTCCCGGTATATGATTGGAGTTTAGTGGCGTTTGCGTGAAATACCACATTGTCTTTAGATTGTGTTTTATGTCCCGGTATATGATTGGAGTTTAGTGGCGTTTGCGTGAAATACCACATTGTCTTTAGATTGTGTGTTATGTCCCGGTATATAATTGGAGTTTTGTGATGACGTAGATTCCCCCCTTGTGTCCCGGTATATGATTGGAGTTTTGTGATGAAGTAGATTCCCCCCTTGTGTCCCGGTATATGATTGGAGTTTTGTGATGACGTAGATTCCACCCCTTGTGTCCCGGTATATGATTGGAGTTTTGTGATGACGTAGATTCCCCCCCCCTTGTGTCCCGGTATATGATTCGAGTTTTGTGTCCCGGTATATGATTGGTGTTTTATGTCCCGGTATATGATTGGAGTTTTATGTCCCGGTAGATGATTGGTGTTTTATGTCCCGGTATATGATTGGAGTTTAGTGGCGTTTCCGAAGACACTGTAATTATCGACAAACTCAATTTATTGACCAATCACTGCGCACCCCTTTTGGAACAACTAGTGTGACTCACATCGTGATATGGGAGTCACACTAGTTGTCTGAGGCTATGTTTTTTTTTACGTTTTTTTAACGTTAGTGTGAAACTGAGTCTGATATATATATATCAGTCTAAAGATTTGCACAACGGTACTGATATAAGATGTTATAATACGAAAATGTTGTTATTAAATCGTGCTGACAAATATTAGACCAGATTAGATCAGTATTGTTAAAACTTGTGACACTTGAAGAAGGCCATTTGTTGAGCCGTAATATTTGTCAGCACGATTTAATAACAACATTTTCGTATTATAACATCTTATATCAGTACCGTTGTGCAAATCTTTAGACTGATATAATTTTTTCCTTATCTGCATAGTATCGCCTATTCTAGACGATCCGGTACATAGTAAATTTGCTGGTTGGTCGTTTTTATAGACTTTTATATATATATATACATATCAAATGTTCCCTTCACCTACGGACTAATGAACAATGATACCTAGTACAATGATGCTATACATTGAAAGAGGGACGAAAGATACTAAAGGTTGCATTTCTGTAAATATGTCCCGGTATATAATTGGAGTTTTGTGATGACGTAGATTCCCCCCTTGTGTCCCGGTATATGATTGGAGTTTTGTGATGAAGTAGATTCCCCCCTTGTGTCCCGGTATATGATTGGAGTTTTGTGATGACGTAGATTCCACCCCTTGTGTCCCGGTATATGATTGGAGTTTTGTGATGACGTAGATTCCCCCCCCCTTGTGTCCCGGTATATGATTCGAGTTTTGTGTCCCGGTATATGATTGGTGTTTTATGTCCCGGTATATGATTGGAGTTTTATGTCCCGGTAGATGATTGGTGTTTTATGTCCCGGTATATGATTGGAGTTTAGTGGCGTTTCCGAAGACACTGTAATTATCGACAAACTCAATTTATTGACCAATCACTGCGCACCCCTTTTGGAACAACTAGTGTGACTCACATCGTGATATGGGAGTCACACTAGTTGTCTGAGGCTATGTTTTTTTTTACGTTTTTTTAACGTTAGTGTGAAACTGAGTCTGATATATATATATCAGTCTAAAGATTTGCACAACGGTACTGATATAAGATGTTATAATACGAAAATGTTGTTATTAAATCGTGCTGACAAATATTAGACCAGATTAGATCAGTATTGTTAAAACTTGTGACACTTGAAGAAGGCCATTTGTTGAGCCGTAATATTTGTCAGCACGATTTAATAACAACATTTTCGTATTATAACATCTTATATCAGTACCGTTGTGCAAATCTTTAGACTGATATAATTTTTTCCTTATCTGCATAGTATCGCCTATTCTAGACGATCCGGTACATAGTAAATTTGCTGGTTGGTCGTTTTTATAGACTTTTATATATATATATATATATATCAGTCTAAAGATTTGCACAACGGTACTGATATAAGATGTTATAATACGAAAATGTTGTTATTAAATCGTGCTGACAAATATTTCGGCTCAACAAATGGCCTTCTTCAAGTGTCACAAGTTTTAACAATACTGATCTAATCTGGTCTAATATTTGTCAGCACGATTTAATAACAACATTTTCGTATTATAACATCTTATATCAGTACCGTTGTGCAAATCTTTAGACTGATATAATTTTTTCCTTATCTGCATAGTATCGCCTATTCTAGACGATCCGGTACATAGTAAATTTGCTGGTTGGTCGTTTTTATAGACTTTTATATATATATATACATATCAAATGTTCCCTTCACCTACGGACTAATGAACAATGATACCTAGTACAATGATGCTATACATTGAAAGAGGGACGAAAGATACTAAAGGTTGCATTTCTGTAAATATTGACAATGCAATTTCCCATAGGAACGGCTAAAACTGTACCAACTGTTTTGATAACATATTGAAAGCATATCAGAATATTATAAATGTAATGTTTAGCAGTCAATCATCACAACATTCAAGATTATATAAAGTATCCAATCCAGCCTCTGTCTCCAGTCCACATCTTACTGTATGCCTATTTGTCAATTAAAGAACACATTTTCTGCCTCAAATGGTCAATTTAGAATTCTTGTCACAACAGTATCATCTGTTACCATATATCTGACACAATTTAGGTACTATATATACTAGACGTGTTCAAACAAAGCCATATTTGCAATAGTTGTATGTATGCAGATACCAGTCTGAGATATAAATTCACTTAAAATGTTGTAGAGATGACTGCTTACATCTGATGTTTGCATGACTTCCAAGCATAGTTATTGTTTTCTATATCAAGAACTTTAAAATCATAAAATCATAGCATTTACAAGTAAAATTATTTGTTTTATGACCCAGGGGGTAGGCAATTTTCTATGTTTTTTGCCCCTGGGGCCTCAAATTTCCTTAATCATTCTGCTGTTTCTAGCAATTTGAAATATTTAGTACATATTCAGGATAGAACACACTATTGTAAGTTTTTTTGAGATATTTTTTTTCTAGCTTGTATTTGTTATGCCGTGGTGACAAAAAAGAAGAATTAGATGTTGCGGCTTAATTTTGGGTTATCGAAAGGACACAAATACTCCATAAATAATATTCAGGAAGGATCTATGAGTTTCAATGACTGCGAAGAGTAAATATAAGCACTTTTTAACAATTTAACTTAAAATATGCAAATGTTATGAATTAATTTTGTATCCAGGACTTTAAGTAAACTATGCATACTGTAAACTGTGAATTTATGCTGAGTCATCATATCTAAGGCCCAGGATTCTATCAATCTTCATTAAATATTTATAAAACTTCTTATTTTAGTTAATTTCTTTAAAATCTGTTAAATAAAGCAAATTTGGTTAAATTCTGAATGTTCCCCTTTTTCACCCTATATAGGTTGCATTTCTGTAAATATTGACAATGCAATTTTCCATAGGAACTCCTTTTACGGCTAAAACTGTACCACTTTTACTATGAAGTTTTGAAAAAAATCTTATCCTAGAATTGAAAGTTCATTTGCACCACAGTTTTTTTCAAAGGTCAAAATATAGGGCTGTGCGGCATATTTTCAACATTTATATGCCCTGAGCTTCTCAGAGTTTAAACTTACACTAATTTTCTTAACTACCCCTACCTCGAATGAAGGTTACTACAGATTTCAATGTAAACAATATGTACGTGTTTATTTACTGGTAACATTCCCCAGTTCTGTCTCTGCGATATGGAACAACCAACTCGTGATGGCGTCAGTAAAATATACGAAGTGATGATCTTAACTTCACCTGTTTGAACTCTTGGTTTAATAGCTTCCTTGTGAGCAACAGTCTCTATCAATAAAATCATGATAAGAAATGCAAGCACGGAAATATCGTATCAGTTGGTATATGTATACTCCGTATGCATGTGCTGCTGGAATGTTGCTACTAAGGAATTGAGAGTTCACAATTGGAAAGCTAAAATCATCTCTTTTGTCGTAAAGTTTTGTTTTCAACCGACCCTCATTGTCAATTTCTAGATGTAAGTCAATATATGAGGGCGACTTCACTGTAGCTGTTGTATCCTTTATCTCTTGTTCGATGGGATAGATGCATTCAACATAGTCACCAAATTTTGAATCATTTAGTGATAGAACATCATCTGTATAGCGGAAAGTAGAGTTAAAGGATATAGCTAACGTCTTATCTTTCTTCCTAAGAAGTTCCTGTATGACGTCAGCCTCATAATAATAAAGAAATAAGTAAGCAAGAAGAGGGGAACAATTTGTTCCCATTGGAAATTCGACAGTCTGTTGAAAAACACGTTCTCCAAACATAACAAATATGTTGTCAATCAAGAAATCAAGCATCTTGATAATGTCAGTTTCAGAAATTTTTTTGTTTGAATCAGAGTGATTCTTTACACAGTAAGATTTATCCCTCCCTAAGACAAGATACTTGTATCTATGTTGGTCATCCTTTTTTATGAAACAAAGCAATACCATCTCTTACAATTTGTCTTTTAGTTTTAAATGTGGAATACTTGTGTAAAGTGTAGAAAAGTCAAATGTATTAATACTATTACTAGGTTAAAGACAATTAGATTGTATGTACTTAAAAAGATCTTTGGAATATTTAAGTATACACATCTGATTCACGCTACCTCTAGAATAGGCAGTTTCACAAAACTTTGAAGCCCGGCTTTGGTTGCTGATGAAATAGATGTTAATAATTTTGAAAGGCGTTTCGTGGAGCACTTGGAAGACCCAGTAATATACCGTTGTTTGTAAGGACACTTACACTGTATGCAGTTTAGGTATCCAATACAGTGATCGAACATCCAGTTCTTCATCTTTGGTTGAAATTCCAAGGGAACACAGAACAGACCTATGATTGTCAAGGATTTCCTCTTTGGTAAGTGTTTTGAGGGTATATGTTGAGTGTCCAAGTGAATTGTCAATACCTAATTCGCTTATCAAGCAATTCATATAATGAGTTTTACACACAACAACGATGTTGTTTGGGGCTTTATCTGCAGGGACAACAACATATTTGTCATGAAGGTAGGATCAATGTTTTGCAACATTTGGGTCTTTAAAGATTGACGTAGCATGGGGATTGATAGACCCATACAGTTTCTCAATTCTGATTTGTATCAACGACCTCACTGCATTAATCCATTCAGAAAGAGTGTCTAAGTCTTCCTTCTAGCTCTTAGCCCATTGCATGGCATAATCCTCGACTGAATCCATCAAAATTTTAAAGTTGTATTTCTCTAACCATATTTTTCCATTGTTCATGTTGTTAAAGACGTTTTGATTTTAAAATGAAAATAGGTAACTCTTGTCATTTTCTACACGAACATAAACAGATGCCTTGTAGTAAACGGATCTTAAAAAAAAAAGACACAATGCCTAGTAGCAATGCGAGAAGATTAAAATGAATGGCAACTTTCCTGTAAAACCATACAGCA
This sequence comes from Mytilus galloprovincialis, assembly GCF_965363235.1. Taxonomy (NCBI): domain Eukaryota; kingdom Metazoa; phylum Mollusca; class Bivalvia; order Mytilida; family Mytilidae; genus Mytilus; species Mytilus galloprovincialis. The sequence goes on from NC_134849.1 coordinate 4,553,869, forward strand.
CCTCATACGTCACAGTACTTACTTATTATATATAAAAAAAAAAAAAACTTATTATGTCCAAAGTGACTACGATTTACCAAATCAAACTTCTGTTCGCTTTTTCGAAAACGAATAAGAACACTTTCCAAATTTGTGGACACTAACACTCTTCAACCTGGTGATTTATTTTGTATAGTAAATTATTTGATTCGAGCGTCACCTAGTAGTCTTTTGTAGAAGAACGGGTATGTACTACAACATTTAGTTAACGTCAGTTTGATCATGTAAATCTTTTATATTCATTTGATAAAATTTCCTGTTTGCAATAGCATAAATTGTTCTATATAATAAGAGTTGTTCTTATCACAAGCAAAAAACCCTAGCCGTATTTGGCACAACCCTTTTCAACTTTTGATCCTCAGAGCTGTACAACTTTGTCCCCCTTTTTTTGACTTTCGAACTTTTATATCTGGGCGTCACTGGCAAGTCTTGTTTGGACGAGGCGCGTTTTTGACGTAATGAATTTTAAACCTGATGCCTTTTGTTATCTATCATTCATGTGTTTCTATGCCTAATACGTTCTGCTATTTATTTGTACTGTAGTCCTATATTATTATGTTGTCATTTTAATGTTATATTTAACAATGCCATCAAAGTGCGAGGTTTGGCATGCCACAAAACCAAGTTCAACCCACCATTTTTTTCTTTAAAAATGTCCTGTACCAAGTCAGGAAAAGGGCCATTGTTATACCAAAGTTCGTTTCTGTGTGTGTAGCATTTTTACGTTGTGTTTCCGTTGTGTCGGTTGTTTTCTCCTATTTTTGAGTGTGAATTCACATTACTATAAGACGTGTCACGGTACTTTTCTATCCCAAATTCATGTATTTTGTTTTGATGTTATATTGGTTATTCTCATCGGATGTTGTGTAATGCTTAGTCCGTTGCTGTGTGTATTACATTTTAATGTTGTGTCGTTGTTCTCCTCTAATATTTAATGCGTTTCCCTCAGTTTTAGTTTGTTACCCCGATTTTGTCTTTTGTCCATAGATTTATGAGTTTTGAACAACGGTATACTACTGTTGCCTTTATTTAGTGCTGTTATATATGAGTATACTAACTACTCTAGGTAGGAAACTCGTTCTTTTTTCCGAATAAGTTCTCTATAAGCTATGGTCAACTTTGTGCGATCATTCCAAAGGACAAGACAATAAATTTAGAAGGGAACCATATCCTCGAGTCAATGTTTCGGTGTCAGATTCTTTTATTAATAAGGCGAGTTTGAAAAATATACCCATGAAAATGCATATCTTTGACGAAGTTACTATTTAAACAAACTAGAGGCTCTAAAGGGCCTGTGTCTCTCACCTTGGTCTATGTGAATATTAAACAATGGACACAGATGGATTCATGACAATATTGTGTTTTGGTGATGGTGATGTGTTTGTAGATCTTACTTTACTAAACATTCTTGCTGCTTACAATTATCTCTATCTATAACAGTACTTTCTGTGGAAAATGTTATTGAAAATCTTCAAGTTTTAAGAAAATTGTTAAAAATTGACTATGAAGGGCAATAACTCCTTAGGGGGTCAATTGACTATTTTGGTCATACTGACTTATTTTTAGTTCTTACTTTGCTGTACATTAATTATTGCTGTTTACAGTTTATCTCTGTCTATAATAATATTCAAGATAATAACAAAAAAACAGCAAAATTTCCTCAAAATTACCAATTCAGGGGCAGCAACGTAACAACCGATTATCCGATTCATCTGAAAATTCCAGGGCAGATAGATTGTGACCTGATCAACAATTTTACTTCCTGTCAGATTTGCCCTTAATGCTCTGGTTTTTGAGTTATAAGCCAAAAACTGCATTTGACCCCCATGTTCTATTTTTAGCCATGGCGGCCATCTTGGTTTGTTGGCCGAGTTACCGGACACATTTTTTTTAACTAGATACCCCAATAATGATTATGGCTAAGTTTAGTTAAATTTGGCCCAGTAGTTTCAGAGGAGAAGATTTTTCTAAAAGATTACTAAGATTTACGAAAAATGGTTAAAAATTGACTATAAAGGGCAATAACTCCTAAAGTGGTCAACTGACCATTTTGATCATGTTGACTTATTTGTAGATCTTACCTTGCTGAACATTATTGCTGTTTACAGTTTATCTTTATCTATAATAATATTTAAGATAATAACCAAAAACAGCAAAATTTCCTTAAAATTACCATTTCAGGGGCAGCAACCCAACAACGAAATGTCCGATTCATCTGAAATTTACGGGCAGATAGATCTTGACCTGATGAACAATATTACCTCTTTAATGCTTTGGTTTTTGAGTTATAAGCCAAAAACTGCATTTTACCCCTATGTTCTATTTTTAGCCATGGCGGCCATCTTGGTTGGTTGGCCGGGTCACCGGACACATTTTTTCAACTAGATACCCCAATGATGATTGTGGCCAAGTTTGGTTAAATTTGGTCCAGTAGTTTCAGAGGAGAAGATTTTTGTAAAAGTTAACGCAGGACGACGACGGACGACGACGGACGCCGGACGCCAAGTGATGAGAAAAGCTCACTTGGCCCTATGGGCCAGGTGAGCTAAAAAGAATACAAATGCATTAAAATTATATCGGATATAGGTTCATGTATTGCCTTTATATACCAATTTTATATGAAAGATGACACATCTTGCATAACCGTAAGGTACCTGCTATATTTATATCATTCAAGGCACTCGTTTTTCGACTGACATTTAAGTTCTTTGAATGTAACACATTTATTCGAAAAGATCTAGTTTGCATTGTTCTATGACGATACACCGACAAGCTCATTATGACAATTCTATATGAAGAGATGTTAACACCTTTCTCTCATTAATAACAACAACCTTTAACAAGCACCTGCAAACAAAGTATCTGGTGTTTGACGTGCGTAAACAAGATTTCATCAATTGAAAATATTGATAATGTCAATGAAGTTGGGACATTACTAGTTGTTTCTATTTATATGGTGTACAAACATGTTTTGCAAACCCATCTACATGATCCTACAGGTATTCGAATCACCTGCTTGCGATACTCATTATAAATGCATAACAACAATTTTCACGATTGACGCTTGTTTCACCCTCACCGGCTAGCGTTAACTAGTTTGAACTGAAACAGTAATTTTGATCTATCCAGTTTAGTCATCGTCTTATTTGCGTCATCTTTGAATGTTGGTGCAATTAAAATAAAATAAAACTTTTCCGAACGTTAAAGACATCAGTAACAATAGTATATAGCGAAAGAACAAACATTTCTTCATATTTTTTCTAACGTTATTGTCCTTGGATACTCAACATGACATCAGCAGTTGTAGATTAATACTGGTTTTAATAATGTCAGCATGTTATGGAACATATACATTTTAGAAGAATTCCGACTTGCCCATAAACTGTAACATGCACGATAATTTTCATTACTTTAAATCAAACCACAGAAGCAAGCATTATCGACTTCAGCTTTCTCGAAAAATAGCTCTGGTTATTTGTTTATGTTTCCAACGCATTTTTGACCTATGCAAATGGTTCAGAGGAATTTTGTTTTTCATTTTTGGATTTGATATTAACCTTGTTTTTCTGTCTTTCTCATATTTATATTTGATATTGCCCTTGTTATTCTGTCTTTCTCATATTTATATTTGATATTGCCCTTGTTATTCTGTCTTAATCATATTTATATTTGATATTAACCTTGTTATTCTGTCTTTCTCATATTTATATTTGATATTAAATATAGGCAACAGTAGTATACCGCTGTTCAAAACTCATAAATCCAGGGACAAAAAACAAAATCGGGGTAACAAACTTGTAAACAACAGTAGTATACCGCTGTTCAAAACTCATAAATCCAGGGACAAAAAACAAAATTAGGGTATTAACCTTGTTGTTCTGTCTTTCTCATATTCAGATTTGATATTAACCTTGTTATTCTGTCTTTCTCATATTTATATTTGATATTGCCCTTGTTATTCTGTCTTTCTCACATAAAAATTTGATACTGCCCTTGTTATACTGTCTTTCTCATATTTATATTTGATATTGCCCTTATTATTATTCTGTCTTTCTCATATTCAGATTTGATATTGGCATAGTTATTCTGTCTTTCTCATATTTATATTTGATATTGCCCTAGTCATTCTGTCTTTCTCATGTTTAAATTTGATGTTGCCCTTGTTATTCTGTCTTTCTCATATTTAGATTTGATATTGGCCTTGTTATTCTGTCCTTCTCATTTTCAGATTTGATATTGCCCTTATTATTCTGTCTTTCTCATATTCAGATTTGATATTGGCATAGTTCTTCTGTATTTCTCATATTTATATTTGATATTGCCCTAGTCATTCTGTCTTTCTCATGTTTAAATTTGATGTTGCCCTTGTTATTCTGTCTTTCTCATATTTAGATTTGATATTGGCCTTGTTATTCTGTCCTTCTCATTTTCAGATTTGATATTGCCCTTATTATTCTGTCTTTCTCATATTCAGATTTGATGTTGGCCTAGTTATTCTGTCTTTCTCATATTTATATTTGATATTGCCCTAGTCAAAATTAGTAAACAAGAGATCAGAAGCACTAGCATATTTTCATATCACCTTATTATTCTTCTCGTATTCCTTTTGGAAATTGTAAGGATAAAGTAAAACCTATTTTAGTTATGTGTGTTTTTTGTGTTCGCATGCTCTAATGGTTACTTTGGAGTACCTTACATCTCTGTTGTCATGTTTGTGTAATCAACAAGACTAATATTTGCCATATATTTAGTTTTTGCACCGTTGAGTGTATCATTGCATGTAACACATTCACTGTGTGATGCAGCCAACATGTTTATTAGACCTTTATCATTGAACACGTATACAGAAGTTAGTCATCGTCTTATTTGCGTCATCTTTGAATTTTGGTGCAATTAAAATAAAATCAAACTTTTCCGAACGTCAAAGACATCAGTAACAGTAGTATATTGCGGTAGATCATAATTAATAACACGTTTTGCAAACACATCCGAAAGAACAAACATGTCTTCATATTTTTTCTAAAGTTATTGTCCTTGGACACTCAGCATGACATCAGCAGTTGTAGATTAATACTTGTTTTAATAATGTCAGCATATTATGGAACATATACATTTTAGAAGAATTCCGACTTGCCCATAAACCGAAACATATGCACGATAATTTTCATTACTTTAAATCAAACCACAGAAGCAAGCATTATCGAGTTCAGCTTTCTCGAAAAATAGTTCTGGTTATTTGTTTATGTTTCCAACGCATTTTTGACCTATGCAAATAGTTCAGAGGGAATTTTGTTTTTCATATTTATATTTGATATTAACTTTGTTTTTCTGTCTTTCTCATATTTATATTTGATATTGCCCTTGTTATTCTGTCTTTCTCATATTCAGATTTGATATTGTCCTTGTTACTCTGTCTTTCTCATATTTATATTGGATATTGTCCTTGTTACTCTGTCTTTCTCATAATTAGATTTGATATTTGCCTTGTTATTCTGTCTTTCTCATATTTAGATTTGATACTGCCCTTGTCATTCTGTCTTTCTCATATTCAGATTTGATATTGCCCTTGTTGTTCTGTCTTTATCATATTTATATTTGATATTGGCCTTGTTATTCTGTCTTTCTCATGTTTATATTTGATATTGGCCTTGTTACTCTGTCTTTTCATATTTAGATTTGATATTGCCCTTGTTATTCTGTCTTTCTCATGTTTATATTTGATATTGGCCTTGTTACTCTGTCTTTCTCATATTTAGATTTGATATTTGCCTTGTTATTCTGTCTTTCTCATGTTTATATTTGATATTGCCCTTGTTACTCTGTCTTTTTCATATTTAGATTTGATATTGCCCTTGTTATTCTGTCTTTCTCTTATTTATATTTGATATTGGCCTTGTTACTCTGTCTTTTTCATATTCAGATTTGATATTGCCCTTGTTGTTCTGTCTTTATCATATTTAGATTTGATATTGCCCTTGTTATTCTGTCTTTCTCATATTTATATTTGATATTGGCCTTGTTACTCTGTCTTTTTCATATTTAGATTTGATATTGCCCTTGTTATTCTGTCTTTCTCTTATTTATATTTGATGTTGCCCTTGTTAATCTTTCTTTTTCATATTCAGATTTGATATTGCCCTTGTTATTCTGTCTTTCTCATATTTATATTTAATATTGGCCTTGTTACTCTGTCTTTCTCATATTTCGATTTGATATTTGCCTTGTTATTCTGTCTTTTTCATGTTTATATTTGGTATTGCCCTTGTTACTCTGTCTTTTTCATATTTAGATTTGATATTGCCCTTGTTATTCTGTCTTTCTGTTATTTATATTTGATGTTGCCCTTGTTACTCTGTCTTTCTCATATTTAGATTTGGTATTTGCCTTGTTATTCTGTCTTTCTCATGTTTATATTTGATATTGGCCTTGTTACTCTGTCTTTTTCATATTTAGATTTGATATTGCCCTTGTTATTCTGTCTTTCTCTTATTTATATTTGATATTACCCTTGTTATTCTGTCTTTCTCATTTTCAGATTTGATATTACCCTTGTTATTCTGTCTTTCTCATATTTATATTGGATATTGCCATTGTTATTCTGTCTTTCTCATATTCAGATTTGATATTGGCCTTGTTTTTCTGTCTTTCTCATATTCAGATTTGATATTGCCCTTGTTATTCTGTCTTTCTCTTATTTATATTTGATGTTGCCCTTGTTATTCTGTCTTTCTCATATTCAGATTTGATATTGCCCTTGTTATTCCGTCTTTCTCATATTCAGATTTGATATTGCCCTTGTTATTCTGTCTTTCTCTTATTTATATTTGATGTTGCCCTTGTTATTCTGTCTTTCTCATATTTATATTTGATATTGCCCTTGTTATTCCGTCTTTCTACACATGAATAACAACAAAAACATACTGTCTTCCATACTATGATATATGAATCTTTCAAAAAAAGAAGGGTAATACCAAAATAAAAAAAATAAAATAAAATTCAAAGATCGCTTAAATTTTAGAACAGTTTAATTCAAGTAAAGCTTATTTGATAGACATAATACAAAATATAGGTCACCGAAGACTTAAAATGATATTTCAGTTGAATGCAAAACAATGATAAAATTGAGAATGGAAATGGGGAATGTGTCAAAAAGACAACAACCCGACCATAGAAAAAAACAACAACAGAAAGTCACCAACAGGTCTTCAATGTACCAAGAAATTCCCTCACCCGGAGGCATCCTTCAGCTGGCCCCTAAACAAATATATACTAGTTCAATGGCATTTTTTTTTCACCAAAGGAAGATGGTTTTGAGCTTTTTCAATGATATTCAAAGTCATCTGGACCACAACAAATTGTTGTTTAGTTTATTTTTGTACGATATCATAAAGTAACAACTAGTAGTGTAATAAATACATTTTTTTCTGAATTTTTATACCCTCGAGCCTCTAAGTCTAAAACAGTAATTTTAAATGCAGCATCGTCTCAAATGTCTAAAAATAAATAAGACGTGGTCATTTTATAAGTGTATGTATGTAGTACTTATCCACTGTGTAATATCCAGACAATTCACTTGTAGTCAAGTCAGTACTGTTTAGTAGTTTTTAAGACAAATCAATACGCTAATAATGTGTTAATAAATTATGAACAGTTTGATCCTAACTACGAGACACTTGTCTGAATAGGACTGAATGAACAGCAGTCTGCAAATTAATCGAAAGACTGAAAAATACTTAATAATTTATTGTTCAGTATTTGAAAATCTGTTTAAAAATTATCGTTTCTGATCGAAATTAGTTAACAAGTGATCAGAAGCACTAGCATATTTTCATATCACCTTATTATTATTCTCGTATTCCTTTTGAAATTGTAAGGATAAAGAAAGACCTATTTTAGTTATGTCTGTTTTTTGTGTTCGCATGCTCTAATGGCTATTTTAGAGTACCTTACATCTCTGTTGGCATGTTTGTGTAATAAACAAGACTAATATTTGCCATATATTTAGTTTTTGCACCGTTGAGTGAATCATTGCATGTCACACATTCACTGTGTGATGCAGCCAACCTGTTTATTAAACCTTTATCATTGAACACGTATACAGAAGTTAGTCATCGTCTTATTTGCGTCATCTTTGAATGCTGGTGCAATTAAAATAAAATAAAACCTTTCCGAACGTCAAAGACATCAGTAACAATAGTATATTGCGCTAGATCATAATTAACAACACGTTTTGCAAACACATCCGAAAGAACAAACATTTCTTCATATTTTTTCTAACGTTATTGTCCTTGGACACTTAACATGACATCAGCAGTTGTAGATTAATACTGGTTTAAATAATGTCAACATGTTATAGAACATATACATTTTAGAAGAATTCCGACTTGCCCATAAACTGTAACATGAACGATAATTTTCATTACTTTAAATCAAACCACAGAAGCAAGCATTATCGAGTTCAGCTTTCTCGAAAAATAGCTCTGGTTATTTGTTTATGTTTCCAACGCATTTTTGACCTATGCAAATGGTTCAGAGGAATTTTGTTTTTCATTTTTGGATTTGATATTAACCTTGTTTTTCTGTCTTTCTCATATTTATATTTGATATTGCTTTTGTTATTCTGTCTTTCTCATGTTTATATTTGATATTGCCCTTGTTATTCTGTCTTTCTCATATTCAGATTTGATATTGCCCTTGTTATTCTGTCTTTCTCATATTCAGATTTGATATTAACCTTGTTATTCTGTCTTTCTCATATTCAGATTTGTTATTGGCCTTGTTATTCTGTCTTTCTCATGTTTATATTTGATATTGCCCTTGTTATTCTGTCTTTCTCATGTTTATATTTGATATTAATCTTGTTATTCTGTCTTTCTCCTATTTATATTTGATATTGCCCTAGTTATTCTCTCTTTCTCATGTTTATATTTGATATTAACCTTGTTATTCTGTCTGTCTCATATTCAGATTTGATATTGTCCTTATTATTTTGTTTTTCTAATATTCAGATTAGATATTGCTCTTGTTATTCTGTCTTTCTCATATTTATATTTGATATTGCCCTTGTTATTCTGTCTTTCTCATATTTATATTTGATATTAACCTTGTTATTCTGTCTTTCTCATATTTATATTTGATATTGTCCTTGCTATTCTGTCTTTCTCATATCTATATTTGATATTGCCCTTGCTATTCTGTCTTTCTCATATTCAGATTTGATATTGGCCTTGTTTTTCTGTCTTTCTCATATTTATATATGATATTGCCCTTGTTATTCTGTCTTTCTCATATTTATATTTGATATTAACCTTGTTATTCTGTCTTTCTCATATTTATATTTGATATTAACCTTGTTATTCTGTCTTTCTCATATTTATATTTGATATTAACCTTGTAATTCTGTCTTTCTCATATTTATATTTGATATTGCCCTTGTTATTCTGTCTTTCTCATATTTATATTTGATATTGCCCTTGTTATTCTGTCTTTCTCATATTTATATTTGATATTAACCTTGTTATTCTGTCTTTCTCATATTTATATTTGATATTGCCCTTGTTATTCTGTCTTTCTCATATTCAGATTTGATATTGCTCTTGTTATTCTGTCTTTCTCATATTCAGATTTGATATTGGCCTAGTTATGCTGTCCTTCTCATATTTATGTTTGATATTGCCCTTGTTATTCTGTCTTTCTCATAATTATATTTGATAATATGCCCTTGTTATTCTGTCTTTCTCATATTCAGATTTGATATTGTCTTTGTTATTCTTTCTTTCTCATATTTATATTTGATATTGCCCTTGTTATTTTGTCTTTCTCATGTTTATATTTGATATTAACCTTGTTATTCTGTCTTTCTCATGTTCAGATTTGATATTGTCTTTGTTATTCTGTCTTTCTCATATTTATATTTGATATTGCCCTTGTTATTTTGTCTTTCTCATGTTTATATTTGATATTAACCGTGTTATTCTGTCTTTCTCATATTCAGATTTGATATTGTCCTTATTATTCTGTCTTTCTAATATTCAGATTTGATATTGCTCTTGTTATTCTGTCTTTCTCATATTTATATTTGATATTGCCCTTGTTATTCTGTCTTTCTCATATTTATATTTGATATTAACCTTGTTATTCTGTCTTTCTCATATTTATATTTGATATTGCCTTTGCTATTCTGTCTTTCTCATATTTATATTTGATATTGCCCTTGCTATTCTGTCTTTCTCATATTTATATTTGATATTAACCTTGTTATTCTGTCTTTCTAATATTTATATTTGATATTAACCTTGTTATTCTGTCTTTCTCATATTCAGATTTGATATTAACCTTGTTATTCTGTCTTTCTCATATTCAGATTTGATATTGTCCTTATTATTCTGTCTTTCTAATATTCAGATTTGATATTGCTGTTGTTATTCTGTCTTTCTCATATTTATATTTGATATTGCCCTTGTTATTCTGTCTTTCTCATATTTATATTTGATATTAACCTTGTAATTCTGTCTTTCTCATATTTATATTTGATATTGCCATTGCTGTTCTGTCTTTCTCATATTCAGATTTGATATTGGCCTTGTTATTCTGTCTTTCTCATATTTATATTTGATATTGCCCTTGTTATTTTGTCTTTCTCATATTTATATTTGATATTGCCATTGCTGTTCTGTCTTTCTCATATTCAGATTTGATATTGGCCTTGTTATTCTGTCTTTCTCATATTTACATTTGATATTGGCCTTCTTATTCTGTCTTTCTCATATTGATATTTGATATTGCCCTTGTTATTCTGTCTTTCTCATGTTTATATTTGATATTGTCCTTGCTATTCTGTCTTTCTCATATTCAGATTTGATATTGCCCTTGTTATTCTGTCTTTCTCATTTTTATATTTGATATTAACCTTGTTATTCTGTCTTTCTCATATTCAAATTTGATATTGTCCTTATTATTCTGTCTTTCTCATATTCAGATTTGATATTGCCCTTGTTATTCTGTCTTTCTCATATTCAGATTTGATATTGCCCTAGTTATTCTGTCTTTCTCATATTCAGATTGGAGATTGCCCTTGTTATGCTGTCTTTCTCATATTTATATTTGATATTGCCCTTGTTATTCTGTCTTTCTCATATTTACATTTGATATTGCCCTTGTTATTCTGTCTTTCTCATATTTATATTTGATATTAACCTTGTTATTCTGTCTTTCTCATGTTTATATTTGATATTAACCTTGTTGTTCTGTCTTTCTCATATTTACATTTGATATTGTCCTTGTTATTCTGTCTTTCTCATATTAATATTTGATATTGCCTTTGTTATTCTGTCTTTCTCATATTCAGATTTGATATTGCCCTTGTTATGCTGTCCTTCTCATATTTATATTTGATATTGTCCTTGTTATTCTGTCTTTCTCATATTTATATTTGATATTGCCCTTGTTATTCTGTCTTTCTCATATTTACATTTGATATTGCCCTTGTTATTCTGTCTTTCTCATATTCAGATTTGATATTGCCCTTGTTATGCTGTCCTTCTCATATTCAGATTTGATATTGGCCTTGTTATTCTGTCTTTCTCATATTTATATTTGATATTGCCCTTGTTATTCTGTCTTTCTCATATTTATATTTGATATTGCCCTTGTTATTCTGTCTTTCTCATATTTACATTTGATATTGCCCTTGTTATTCTGTCTTTCTCATATTCAGATTTGATATTGCCCTTGTGATTCTGTCTTTCTCATATTCAGATTTGATATTGGCCTTGTTATTTTGTCTTTCTCATATTCAGATTTGATATTGCCCTTGTTATTCTGTCTTTCTCATGTTTGTATTTGATATTGCCCTTGTTATTCTGTCTTTCTCATATTTATATTTGATATTAACCTTGTTATTCTGTCTTTCTCATGTTTATATTTGATATTGGCCTTGTTATTTTGTCTTTCTCATATTCAGACTTGATATTAACCTTGTTATTCTGTCTTTCTCATATTCAGATTTGATATTGCCCTTGTTATTCTGTCTTTCTCATGTTTGTATTTGATATTGCCCTTGTTATTCTGTCTTTCTCATATTTATATTTGATATTAACCTTGTTATTCTGTCTTTCTCATGTTTATATTTGATATTGCCCTTGTTATTTTGTCTTTCTCATATTCAGACTTGATATTAACCTTGTTATTCTGTCTTTCTCATATTGATATTTGATATTGGCCTTGTTATTCTGTCTTTCTACAAATGAATAACAAAAATATTGTCAATCAACAAATAATTTACGATCAATCTTTAATTTTAAACATTTGTAACTTGCATCTCTGCATTTTTGTTATCTCGTTTTTAATAGACGAGTGACATTTTTCGAAAAGCTTCTTAGTTAAGTAGTATAATGCACCCAACTAGCACATTGATAACATATATTTTAACATTGGTTAATAAATTATGCACATTAACAAAAAAAGAAAAGCAAAAATTTGTGTTCCCTTATCGTACTTGACAGCTCAGGTTGAAACTTTTTAAGTGCTTCTCTAGTCCGACTGTAGCATGAACATGATGAAGACCGTGTTTAGGAATTATATGGCAACTATTTCCAAAGAATATGAAATAAATTTTGTCATTTGTGTTTGAGTAGAAATTCAACATGTTGTATCTTTTAGTTATGACAATTTCTATGTTTACACTCAATGTACGATAGTAATATATTTTTGTACATTTTATTTTTAGTATCTACAATCTTTTTTTTTTTTTTAAATCATCTGGATTTTTCATCTAAATGTAATCATTTTACTTTTATGTCACTTTAATCATTTTCACTGTACATATGTTCAAGCAAGTAACTGATTTAATGTAAAATACATTCATTTAAATAAAATTTGAAATAAGAAGATTTGGAATGAGTGCTAATGAAACAACTTCCCTTCCATGTCACACTGTGTAAAAAGTAAGTTATTATGATATTTGTGCCTATTATGTCTAATTGTTTTGTTCCCATATCGTTGTCAATATAATGGAATTTAATACGACTATCATACACGTCAGATGTCTGCACCAAGCTAGGAATATGAAAATTGTTATCCATTCGTTTGCATGTGTAAAAGCTTTTTAATATTCGGAGTTTGGTATTTAATAGGTAAAAGTACGGCCTTCAACATAGAGCTTTGGCAGCAAGCTATTACCGGGCCGGAAATGACTAGTGTAAAAACCCTTGGTAAAGTGGAGCGTCAGTCTAATTGTGTGGAATGTATGAAATACGTTACATCAGGTAAGAATGACGACTTGAAATCTGATGCTTTTTATACGTTTGGAACCTTGCAACAACTCTTTGGTAAACCATGACAAGCCAGAAACAATTAATTATAAAAATGTCATGTTTCAGAGAATTAAATCAACTTAAACACATCCATCCATGGATTTAGTGTTATAATGCCATCTTACATTAAACATGTTAAAGGAAAACATGACTTGCGCAACGCTAAAATAAAAGTATCGACAGGCAGAAGGATAGTTAGGGTTGAACCTTAGAATACATATGTATATATGTATACATGTTCACAATGAAAGCCTACGTCATGTCTTATTAAACTATGAATATATATCAAGCTAGTACGATTAACCTACAGAAATAAATAAGACCAATCCCATTCAGGCAAACTGACATTATCATATTTAGTTTAATTATAAAACTAACGTCATTTAGATATTTTCAAGTATTATACAAATGAACAAAAACGCTATATATAACAAAAATGATAATGTTCAATAGCGAAATGTTATCCATTAATTTTATCCTAAAAGATATATATATATTATTTTATTAAACAATTAAAACAGTACAAACTAAATGGCGGCAATGGTAGAAAATAGCCAGTATGCGTTCTAAAAAACAATGGACAACTCATTACAAAAACAACTTTGTCTAAAAAAAGGGAAGACAAAACAAAAATCATACAACCCTAACTTGTACCTTATATTGGAATAAGTTTCTGATCAGTAGTGACAGCTATAATACATAAGAAGCAAATATGTGCCAATAAAGACCCTTGTTTAAACCAATGCTAATGACCGTCTTGAACTTCCATTATGGTTGATGTTTGTTCGTTCTGTGTTGTGGAACTTTATGTGACTTTGAGATAAATAGCAATACAAGAGCTATTTCTTTGCGCAAACATTGATTTTGTGTAAAAAACTATATTCCCAAAGTCATCTCTATTCTATCAATGTGCACTTTCGAAATATTATAACAACAATGTTATAAGTAAAATGTAGTTATTTATCAATTTACAATGTTACTTCATACTTATTTTAGCTTTTAAGATAATTTAAAAAGGTATCTGAAGGGTCCAGTAAAATGTGTATCACGTAGTCAAACTAAAGACAAAATGTATGCATTATCATGTTATCTGCTATTAGTGATATCCAGATAGGAAATAAAATATTCTTAGGGTATTGTCTATTTGATGTCGTTAGAGGTATTATATAAAATGAGTAAAGCTTTTGTAGTTGCGTGCAATGGTGTCAACAATGAACGGATACGTCAAACATATAATCAACTCGCCGTTTCAGAATCTAATGCATCCTGGGTAATATTTTCAAAAATGTACACCAAAACGTCCTGATTGGTTAAAAATGCAATAAACAATGGAAATTTAACCAATGACGTGACGTTGTTTTTTTTATTTGGGGAACGAACAATGAGATTACCCATAGTCCATGTTATTCCAATTAACCTACAGCAACAGAAATCTTCAAAATTGTGTACACCAGACGCGCCTTTTGTCTCTAAATTAAAGATTCATCACTGCCGCCCGAATAAAATTATTTAAAAGATCAAATAGAGTATGGATTTGATGAACATTGATTAACCGCATACATTGTTTGTGTTCAAATATTTATGCAAGTCTTATGTAAACAACCAAACAGGTCACTGTGTAAAGATGTTCGCTTCTCAGTTTCAACAAACAAGATTTTTAAAAACACTGTGATAAATTGATAGTGTTTTAACAAAGGAACCAAAAAACAGAAACAAATAAGGGTTCGTGAGCTTCCTTTCGAGATATCAGATATTGAAAACATGGCGGGAAATAATTTTCATACATTTAAGATTGGTACCTTTTTCCTTTTAAAAATTATCTAAAAATAACAAATAATTCTTTTAAATGTTTTACAGTAAAACATGTGAAAGAAGTATTTGTTATTTTGTAATGTGACAATGTTGTACCTATATAATAATTTTAAAATATCTATAGTTCATTTAGGTATTTTTATCGTTAACTTTAAGAAACACCTGTGCATTAGATGTCATGTTTATAAATACATAAAAAAAACTTCAAATTCATTTTTTGTTAGCCATATTCAAACTATTTTAATGTCAGAAAAAGTTAGCACTATATGCATCATGTATATATATAACCACAGTTTTATAATTGTTCTCAAATTTTGTTCACCGATGTTAGATCGTTAAATTTTCTATCGTCCCCTCAGTGGGATATAAACCATCGCTTCTATGACATCGTGACAACACCACCTGTCCCGTTTCCAGCGCTGTATACCACTCGCCAACGTAGGTAAAATCAAACACAGTTTTCGGTGTTAAATGTAATGCTTAAAATAGTCCGTATTATTTTGGTTTGAAGTACACTGCATTATATGTATTTGGCAATTTGATGTAAATCTAAGATTAACTATATTGTTTTTTTCGTAAATGATGATAATTTTAATTACCATGCCTTCACAGCAATATTACATTTTAAATTTTGTATACATCTCTACACATGTGACAACCGTAAGATAGGCATTCCCCATTGAATAACACTTGGTTGTACAGGGCTATACATATAATTTATCTCAAATTAAGCCTAACAATGTTAGATCTTCAAAGTTTAAATATCAAATGCTTGATGTTTGATCTACTACTGGGATTCGATCCTTTGGTTCTGTAACATCTTTGCAACTTTGCCTGCATCGTGATCACTCGACCACCTAGGCTACATGTTTTTGTTAGGTCCACCTAAGCTACATATTTTTTGTTAGGCTTTGGCTATTTAACACTAGAAGCAAACTTTGCTGATGCTGTAGGATGAGTATTTTTTTTACGTTTTCAAACGTATCTCCTTCTTAAATCTTTCTTTGGAGAGAATTACGTTTCGACAATAGGTGTCGTATACTTAACAATTACATTCTTACATATAGACCATTTATTTGTAGTGTATGACATCTTTATTTAACAAGTCGTGTGTCTCATACTGCAGGTTCAAAGCATTCTACATTCACTATAACATAGACAGTAAAGAGAAAGTTCAAAGGAACCTTGAACATGTTGAACTAGCTGTTAGTAGCTGCAATTACTGTCAGATCTCTACTGAGTGTTTTTGTTGTTGTTGGGATATATTATTTCCAGGTCACGTCTACTCTGTGGTTTTGGTATGTGAATTATTATCTGCAGCCATCGAATGAGTTAATCCTGTTATCCACTGTTTGTTATTGTTCGTTCTTATGTTGTACTGTTACACCATTATCATAGGTGAGATCGGGGTTGAGATCTTGGTAACATGTTTATCCAACAACATGCTGTATGTATGTGCCTGTCCCACGCCAGAAAGCAGTATTCCTCGTTCAACTAAATCAACGTACTTGTCCCATTGGCAAGTTAAAAGCTAAATCCCAAACATACTGTATTCCGAGGAAATCTCAAAACGGAAAGTCACTTTTCAAATGGTAGAATCAAATGATAAAAGACATCAAACGAATAGACAACTGTCATATTCCGGACTTTGTACTGGCATTTGCAAATGTAGAAAATGGTAGATTGAACTTGGTTTTATCAAAGCGCTCAACCTTTCACTTGTACGATAGATGCATCGTTTTAGATTAAAACCCCATCTGTTATTTATATTTAATTTTGCACCTATATATTCCCAAATGTTGTTATTAGATCTTTGGATATATGTTACATTGACACAATTATCGATTTTGTCCTAAGCAAGTTAAAACATAACTAAATTTGAATAATTTTGCTGATGAGTAGAGACACCCCATATTCTATAAAGACGTTAACTATCATACTGCCTTCCGATACATTTAACGTTGGCATTACACAAGTCATTTCTTCATTTAATGTTCATGACGTGGACTGTGTCTCAGTTGATTTTAGCCTCGAATGCATGATTTTTATATTATCAATTGTTTTTTTTAGGTTTTTAACTAGCTGTCGAATAAAGCGTATACAGTCATAAATTAGGGCGACAAGAGTTTACTAATGTTTTATTCTGGTACCAAATTTGAATTTGCTTTCTAAATTGTGCAATTTATACATATTCTATATGGCTAAGTTAATGCTATATCCTTTGTTTAGAAGCGAACTATAATTTCCCTAGAGTGTCGTTATGTGTGATATCAATTGTGATAGGCTCTTTTTGTATATTTGTAAATTAATAAATATTTATATATAAGCATTGATTTGTAATTCTTTAACTAATTCTAATTTTTATATAAAAAAAATATTATCAACTGCCTCTAAGAATAAATTGGAATAATAAGTAATCTATGAACTGTAAATAATTATACATGTTATATGAATTGTTATATGAATTGATAGTTGATTATCAAATGCATCTTGTAATGGAAAGGATTTTATCATTTCATGTTTATTGTCCTTAACTTTTGTCAAATCGGTTTGTTGAGATGTATTTATCTTTTGTTTGTTTGATCATGATATTTTCCATGTTTGATTTCTTTAAGATGATTGAAAATTTCAATTTCCGTAGAGATAGAGGCTGTGAGATGTGAGATGTCGAATATTAAATCTCCTATGGTGATTTTCAGCAATACATTAGACAAATATTAATTTTTCACTTTCTGTTGAACTTTATTTCAGGAATGACGACCATTGTTTTGCAAATATGTTGTATAAGTACAGGTCATACAAGTATTTAAACTTTTGGAATTTTGGTCCTCATTGCTCTTCAACTTCCTACTTTAGTTTGCCTTTTTAACATTTTTGGATTCGAGCGTCACTGAAGAGTCTTTTGTAGATGAAATGCGCGTCTGGCGTTTATACAAAATTTAATCC
Source organism: Mytilus galloprovincialis (assembly GCF_965363235.1). Classification (NCBI taxonomy): domain Eukaryota; kingdom Metazoa; phylum Mollusca; class Bivalvia; order Mytilida; family Mytilidae; genus Mytilus; species Mytilus galloprovincialis. The sequence continues at coordinate 4,571,979 of NC_134849.1, forward strand.
TGGTATCTAGGATGAGTTTATTTGTATTGGTTCATCATGTTCATAGCTAATGTGTTTTCAATATTTGTATTATTTTTTTTCAAATGTTTTTGTTTTCATATTAAACCATACTCGGGGTACATGATCTTTATATGAATTGTTTTCTTACACAACATCAGTTTCCATCAACATCACTATATTTCATAACTGTTTTATGATCACACATCAAAATTACCAGACCTCCACTGCTAATTTGAACACTATCATTAATATTAAATTAATTTCACGATTTGTTGAACTTTATTTACCAAATAACATACATCATCTTATATAAGTATGCTGTATTTTGATTAGTTGAATCATCTTTAATAACATCATCTTATATAAGTATGCTGTATTTTGATTGGTTGGTATTCTTGGTATTTGTTATGCATTGACTTTGGTCAGATACTGTGGATATATGTGGACATTTGATTTCGTGTTTTCTTTAAATATGCATATGCATATCCTTATACAGAAAGTTTGTAATTCGTTGAACATTTAAATTCGTGATTTCCTTGTACCCATGAAATCGACGAAAATGTGTAGCCAAAGTAAAAAAATAAATCCTCAGTCAGTTGGTCACTTTACATCATCACTGTCGAGGCATTATCTTATTTATATGCTTTTATTGGTCATTGTATTTACATTTACTTAATAAGAACAATTCAATCAACTTCATCAAATATCTAATATAATTGGGATAATGATAGTAATCTACTTGTACCTATGTTGTTGATAGCGGATCATGAAACACAAAACATACAGAACACAACATCACAGCTGATGATATCAAAGGTACTAGTACTACATCTAGTAAACTTGAACAGCGTCCCATTATGAACCTAACTATACAAGAATCTATTCAGTTTTTTAGAAAATAAAAGCATATCATGTGAGCGATAAATGTGGTTCGCCGTGAGAACTTTGATGAATAACATACTAATAAGGTTTATTTTGTTTTCATTAATCAATTTTATTTATTTCTATGGACATAACGTCTTTCGCAAACTATTCACATGATAGACATCTTTTTTTTTTCTTAGGGAGAAACATATTAAAGTAGACATGAGGAAGAGGGACAATGAGACAGAGTTGGGATATCAAAGTTTAAAACAAGCAGAATAAGGAAAGTTGACAATGGTTAAGCTGAAATCGTAACGCGTGTTATCAAATCTAGCTTTAAATATAAAAAATATATCAAGATATAAAGCAAAACTTTTAGTTTCGGACGTATCCCCTCGCTGCATGTGCTATATATGATGCAAGTTCTAACTACAGAGACGATTTTTGAATGACAGAAAATATCAAAAAAGCCAACATAAAAATACAAGTTCTACAATTTGCAAGCTAGACATATTATCATATTAAAGTTGATTCAAATATTGTTTTTTTTTATTTCCAACAACAAAATGTGAAAACCATGAATATATATTGTTATTGAGAAATAAACAAAACTTATTAGAAGTATTTGCATTCCTTTCTTCAGTGTTTTTATTGTACACTATTATAGTTCTATTTTGATGCAATTCCATGATCACCGAAGCTCGACTTTTCTACTGAATTAGTCAATTTGTATTAATATTCGTTATTCTTATTTGCTTAGTATCTTCATTGTGTATGGATACAAGACAATATGGTATGAGAACAACCAATGAGACAACTCTACATCCAAGTCACAATTTAGAAAAGAAAACCATTATAGATCAAAGTAAGGTCTTTAACACGGAGCTTTGGCTCACACCATACAGTAAGCTATAAAGGGCCTACACAATGACTAGTGTAAAACAATTCAAGCAGTTCAGACCAACGTTATAATTTATATAATAAACGAAACACGAGAAATTATAGTTGGTTTATGCATTATTGCTATCGACATTCGCCTTTGACCTTTATTCTTAATATTGTGCTATGTCAAATAAGTCAACTTTTAAAATATCCATTTAAGGAATGACTGTAATATTTTTTCTGTCTATGAAGAAATAACATAAAAAAATTGGTGCACACTGAATAACGCGCGTATCGGGTTATTCAACAGTGTGCACCACACTTTTTATGTTATTTCGAATAGACAGAAAAAAATATTACAGTCATTTCATATAATTTAATTCTAAATTCCATTTTAAACCGTAGAAAACCATGAAAAAACGTTGAAGACGTCACGGTCACATGACTAAATTATATATATGGGCTCATAACAAAATAACGTCTGCCAATCAGAAGACGCGTTACATCCAAAATTAAAATATTGGAATATACACACAATGTTGAGTAAACAATTTGTAAGTACACATATACTGATTGTTTTAAGGCACAATATTTACAATTTTTACTTTTCATAAACAATTAATGGAATGTGTTATTGGAGTTTAAAATGGTTGTTTACTACTTGGCAAAATGCATTGAAATGAAATGTAAAAAAAATGAGAAAGAGAAATAATATGTTAGGCAGCTTGAATTCAAGGTTCAGGTCGGGTAGAATATCACCCATTCTGTATTTATTATACAATGAAAACATATCAGTAGACGACGATAGAATGCTTAAAGTAACAAACATATTAGGAAATATAAAAAAGAAGATGTGGCATGATTGCCAATGAGACAACTATCCACAAAAGACCAAAATGAAACAGACATTAACAAGACTGCTTAAATAAGTATATTCTCCCTCTTCTTATAAAATGTTGTAAAAAAATCAACAATTTTTATTTATATACGCAAACATGTATAAATATATATTTTAAATGTTCATCTTGAAGAATCAGCTTTTATTTCTTTTACCATTATTCGCGTCTGAACACCGAATGCGTGAATACACACACAAAAATGGAGCATATATACTAATTAGCATTATTTGGCAAAATCCATTGAAGAAAGACAGCAAAACAAACAAGTCGACAAACACTCAAGTGGTCACTAAAGATCGAGCAATACGAACTGTTATTATGCTAAGTTAAAACTATGTATTTTTATCAATCGTTTTGGCTTGACGTGTGCTTTGTCTATTTGCCATTTTGTTTTTCTTTGTTGACATATTTGTTGATTCTTATAGTGATTATAATTATAAGACATTTTTGATTACTGTATCCAAAGTTTTGGCGTTCTACACTTTTATGTCTGTTTGTTTTGTTCACACATCGATGTCAATGTAACGGAATTTTATGCAACTGTCATGCACATGAGAGGTTTCGCTAACTATAAAACCATGTATAATCCACCATCTTTCACATAAGAAAATGCCTGTACTAAATTAAGTATATGACAATTATTATCCAGTCGGAATATTTGTTATTTTACTTTTTACATTTCATTACCCTTTTTTAATGAGCCGTTGTTTCAGAAATATATTACAATTTTAAATATTCATTAAGAATAAAAACAATTTAAAATCATAACATATAAAACAAAAATAAATATGACAACTTATTATGTTGTTGTAGTTACCTCCCTTATCCTTGTTTAAGTTTGCAGTCATCTATACGAAGTTATATCTGCAGGTCACACATACACGATTTAATAAGTTTAGACAAAGGTGAATTTAAGATAGTTATCAAAAGTACCAGGATTATAATTTAGTCTTCATAAGTCTCATCAGTGACGCTCATATCAAAATATTTATAAAGCCAAACAATTACAAAGTTGAAGAGCATTGAGGATCCAAAATTCCAAAAAGTAGTGCCAAATACGGCTAAGGTAATCTATGTCTGGGATAAGAAAATCCTTAGTTTTTCGAAAAATTAAGAGTTTTGTAACAGGAAATCTATTAAAATGACCACATGATTGATATTCATGTCAACACCGCAGTGTTGACTATTGGGCTGGTGATACCCTCGGGGACGAAACGTCCACCAGCAGTGGCATCGACCCAGTGGTGTAAATAGTTATCAAAGGTACCATGATTATAATTTATTACGCCAGACGCGCGTTTCGTCTTCATAAGACTCATCAGTGACGCTTATATCAAAATATTTATTTATCCAAACAATTACAAATGTGAAGAGCATTGAGGATCCAAAATTCCAAAAAGTTGTGCCAAATACGGCTAAGGTAATGTATGCCTGAGATAAGAAAATCCTTAGTTTTTCGAAAAATTAAAAGTTTCGTAACAGGAAATTTATTTAAATGACCACATTATTGATATTCATGTCAACACCGAAGTGTTGACTACTGGGCTGGTGATACCCTCGGGGACGAAACGTCCACCAGCAGTGGCATCGACCCAGTGGTGTAAATATTTATCAAAGGTACCAGGATTATAATTAAGTACGCCGGACGCGCGTTTCTAGAAATTAAAGAGACAACAGACACGACTTCCTCCGCGCAGAACTAGAAATTAAAGAGACAACAGACACGGCTTCCTCCGCCTCATTTTTAGACTTATACCTCGAATTTGACATACACAGTCATCTTAGTTCCAGAATCTATGACAAACGAGACGATTTTGATTTTGAAATTATCAATTTCCCCCACCTTAGTAGCAATATACCAACTTCACCTGCATATGGAATATACATTTCCCAACTTATTCGGTATTCAAGAGCTTGAAGCTCCTACTCAGACTTTTTAAAACGTCACCAGTGTCTGAGCAAAAAGTTGATGAACCAGGGGTATGTCAAAGAACGTCTCGTCCTTTTTCTAAAAAGGTTATCGTAAGGTACCCAGAACTTGTTGATAAATATTCCGTATCAACTTCACAAATAATACACGATGGTCTTGAAGTATAGATTCTGCGTACTGACGTTGTTTATCATCTTAATAACGTGTTATATTATTCTTTTGTTTGTCTTTATTAATATTACTTTTACTGTTAAGTCTGTTTTTTTAGATATCCTTTTTGACGTAACTCTGTGCTTATGTATCCCATCATACTTTGAACAACAAAACTATTTTATAATGTGACTCTGTACCCATGTATCTTGTCATACTTTGAATGACAAAATTATTTTATTTATTAATATTACTTTTACTATTAACCCACTTTTTTGTGATATACATTTGACGTGACTCTGTACTTATGTATCCCGTCATACTTTGAACCACACTGTTATTTTATTTATTATTACTTTATACTGTTTAGTCAGTTTTTGTTACATCTATTTTGCGTGACTGTATTTATACATCCTGTCATACTTTGAACGACAAAATTATTTCAGGTCTACCTGTGCGAATTTCAAACGCGCAATTTTACACCAGTTCTCAAAACCCTCCTTCCTTGATGGGTGCATTTTACATAGACAAATAAAATCGTATAATATAATCAAAATGAGGATGTTAATTTGATGTATGCCTTTTTGTGCTTCTTCGATTACATTTGTTGTTTTTATAGTTATTAAGATGATGAAACAATGTTGACTGCTGTACCCCTATTTTTGACATTTTTAACTATTGTGTCTGTTTGTTTTGTTCACGCATCGGTGACGATATAATGTAATTTGATGGGTCTGTCAAACAAGTGAGAGGTTTAGCTAGCTATAGAACCAGGTTCAATCCACCATTTTCTACATTTGAATATGCCTGTACCAAGTCAGGAATATGATAGTTCTTGTTCATTCGTTTTTGATGCGTTTTGATATTTGATTTTGCCATGTGATTATGGACTTTCCGAATTGATTTTCCTCTGAGTTCAGTATTTTTGTGATTTTACTTTTTTGTCTTCATAAGACTAATCAATGACGCTCATATCAAAATATTTATAAAGCCAAACAATTACAAAGTTGAAGAGCATTGAGGATCCAAAATTCCAAAAAGAGACTTTTTAATGTTGAACAACAATAGCTTCTGTTGCAATCAGTTAAACGCTTTGCATAGATTGCAATAAACTAATTGTGTAATTAATCAAATCCAGTATTACAATATTGTCACTTCATCAGTTGAAATGTTTAAGGAGTAGTTATCAGTCAATCAATGAGTTTGTGGTGTAGTTCCTTAAATATTAGCAAGAATTGTCTGCAACTTTTCTTTACGCTTATGAAAAAAAAAATCCATTGATATTGCATTTATTAATAAACATTATTAAACTGAACACTCAAAACCTAGGGTTATAGTTTAGTACTCCATAACTGCCTTTTGTCTTACTTTTTTACGACACATCAGTTAGAGATAAACTCATCATAGATACCAAAATTACATTTTGTATTTACCCCAGACGCGCGTTTCGTCTACATAAGACTCATCAGTGATGCTCGAATCCCAAAAGGTTGTAAGGCAAAATAAAGAATGAATTTGAAGAGTATTGAGGACCAACATTCCTAAAAATTTTGCCAAATACAAGTAATCTATTCCTGAAGTAGAAAATCCTTAGCATTTGTAAAATTAAAAAAATTGGAAACAAGAGCAGTTAGAATATCATTTCAAATTCAAACATTAGGAGCAGTATGAACAAACAATGTCTAATTTGTTAAATAACGTCTATGCCTGTGTTAGAAAGAAAATGATTGGTTCGTAATGATTTTAAGGTCGCAATAACATTGAAATTTATCTAGTTAATAATTTCCTACCAGCACATTGGCACCTTCTCCGAGGATTGTTACACTCTCTTGGCAAAATGTTGGCTAGTTTTGACATTCAACCAAACTCAGATATACAATCTGTTCTAGTGGAACGCTTGTCGAAGGATTTGAATACAAATCAGTGGAACAAAATAAATAAATTGATAAATCAGGTGATTTTAAACGTAATGGATTAATTTGTATGTTCCTATCCTACTCTCACGTTGTTCAGTGAACGATAACAGATGTGAAAATCTATTGTCATACTAAAGACTTATCTCGTTGCCAAAATATTGTGCAGTTGTGTATAGAATAGCCATTGTTTCTGAAAGATAAGAATAGTTGGGAGAGAACATAACAGATATGCGATAGCTTTCAACAAAGGTAAACTTTCATATTTTGTTGAAATGATTGTAAGATATCGAAAACAAGAATTATAAGATATCGCACAAAGTATTGTAAGATATCGCACAAAAGTATTGTAAGATATCGCAGAAAAATATTGTAAGATATCGCAGAAAAGTACTTTAAGATATCGCACAAAAGAATTATTAGATATCGCACAAAAATATCGTGAGATATCGCATCAAAAGTATTATTAGATATAGAACAAAAATATTGTAAGATATAGCACAAAAGTATATTAAGATATCGCCCAAAGTACTATCCTGTTCCACCGCTGTCCAAAGGGGAGGGTTGAACAAGGCTTCAACAACCGCGAGTACTCTCATATCTGAACATGCTCTTACACATGTCAAATAAATCGTATAAAATGTCGTGACCAATTTTATGCTAGTTTGTCTATTTTCATTTAATTGTTTTACATTTGTCATTTCACGGCCTTGTATAGTCTGCTTTGCAGTAATCATGATGATATTCATTTGTCATTTCGCGGCCTTGTATAGTTTGGTTTGCAGTAATCATGGTGAAATTCATTTGTCATTTCTCTGCCTTGTATAGTTTGCTTTGCAGTAATCATGGTGAAATTCATTTGTCATTTCGCGGCCTTGTAAAGTTTGCTTTACAGTAATGATGGTGATATTCTTGTTGATCGCCATATCTTTTCATGTAGATGCTAACTGTTATTGCCATTTGGTCTCTTATTACAAAGGTCTTATAATGAATGATGCAACAGCTTGTTGTTTAATAAAATTTAGCATTTATATTTTCATATATCATGTAACCTTATTACGTGTACGGATTTCTCACGTTAGTAGTTTTGTAACATTTTGAATGATACATTCGAATGGTAATCCATTATCATTTGATTATCAGCATGACACTTAGAGGAGGTACAAACTGTTGAACACACCTATTTATATATTAATATATATATATATTTATATATATATATATATATATATATATATATATATATATATATATATATAGACACTGAAGTTGAACTTTCAGACTTAGACATCGATAGATATTATTATTCACAGCATATGGATTGACACTTTTATTCTTCTAACATCATACTAGATTGTGACCTTAGTAGTGGACGTAATATTCAGATTGGATTCCGAGAAGATTTCCGGATACAGATAAAGATAAAAAATTGGACTCATATTTTGACAGTTAAGTTGACAGCAATATTTGTGTAATACTTTTTGTAAACTTTTGTATCTAATAAATCTTTTTACATTTTATTATTGATTTGTGTCTTTTGTTTTTTATTTATTGTTTGATTGCATGTTTAACCTTTTTCTTTATCATTTTTTCACAGATATCATTATAAAATTTTCATTCCAGCTTTATTCTCTATTTATGCATGTATTTTATATTTGTTTTTTTTTGTTTTTTTATATTTGTGTTTTGCTATTTATTACTTTAGTTTTGCTTGATCTTTATGTTTTCTTGCCTGATTGTCTGCGATATATTGCCAGACACATATAAATGTAAATGCTAATTCTGTTTTATATATATACTCATTTTCCAACCTGCTGTTTTGAAATGTTTGCCTTTATAATTTATTTATAGGTTTATTTTCTGCTGCTTATATAGTTATTTATAATTTTGCCCTTGCTAGTTATTTGGTATTATTCTGAACTGCTGTAATGTGCTTAATGCTATTGTTGCTATATGCCTTACCTTATTTAATCAGATACAGACTGACACAAATGAGTTGAAGTTAGAATATGTAAAATATAGACCACTTTTAAAGTGATGTTTATTACAAATTTCAGAATGAGATGCTTGTTTAAAAGTATCTTTCCTTGTTTGTGTTTTTGGTACATGTACATTATAATGAAGCGACCATACTGTAATAAGGTTTGCACAATCTCTGCTGAAACTAACTCATTAATATGCATACACACACTCATGATGTGCAGTAAACTAGATCTGTGTTCGATTGTGAGATAGTTTTGTTAGTTTTTAGTACATATTGATCATGCATGAAATTGATTTACATTGTGATGCAAAATTATTGCTACATATATATAGTGATACTACATTTGAAGTCAGTCAGAGTCCTTTAATTTTTATGAATCCGTCTCTCAAGTACGCATTGTTCTTTTAAACGAGAAATATTAACATTTAGACAAATCTTATATAATATTTAAAGATATTTACAGCTACATCTCATAAAGAATATTAATCTTTGATCGTACAAATGGATAAGAGGTATAATAAGTGTATAACATATTTGCCTTCTTAAATAGACAAAGGATCATATGAATTTGTAAATTTGACATGGGAGTTTTTGATACATAGATACAAAGGACAAACATAGAAACTTCAATATCTACATGTAGTAAATTGAACAACTCTGACAGTCTTGAAATATTGTACATAATAGGCTTATTCAGACTATATATAGTTCATTTAACTAAACCTGTCTTTCAAAACGAATGAACGTGTTAGACAGACAATGTCTCATGATAAAAATATTGACAAATCTGATTGGATCAGATTTTAAGGCAAAACAATGGACATTTGTATACTTGTGCTTCTTGTGTGATCTTTTCTTTTTTGTCATAACCACATAGAATGGAAAAATGTCTGTGTGTGTTGGAAAGAATGACAGTAAGGAAATTAAATGTAATATGAAATTATAGGAATGAAATAATAGGAATGAAATAATCTTTTAAAATATGTACATAACATGAACTATACAGATATTTAATATTGGGGTGGCTCAAATTAAATTTCCATTTGAATCAAATGTATCTATTACAATTTCTTCTGAGTTATCTCCCTTAGACCATTTAGAGTGAATATCGTACACAACAACAGTGAATGTCTCAAATTTAACATTTGATTATGAGTGTTTGACTCTGTCTTGCTATTGTATTTTATGTTTTCATATATATGCATTTATTGTAAATTACAAATATGTCTTGAAAAATTATACAGTTTTAAAGGTAAAGAATTCTAAAAGTCCCTTGATTTCACAAATTTCATGGTATATTCATGTATACTCACTCATCATTAGAGTTGTAAATATTGATAAAGCTAAACACATGCATGAAGGGTGATATTCTTAAAATAATTTCTTATAATTGTTAAGGTCTTCATGCAAAGATGGAACGGAGAGATGTTTTGAATTATTTAAAGTCAAAAATTTTTTATATATACTGTCTTCAGGACACACATTTGACAGAACAAGATGAATTAAAAATTAAAAATCAGTGGAAGAGAGAATGCCTTTTTAATTCATTTACATCCAATCAGAGAGGTGTGACCATCTTTTTAATGAAAACTTTGATCTTCAAATTCACAAAGTTTAAAAAGATGAGGATGGAAACCTTCTTGGATTGGATATTACAATTGAAGAACAAAGAATTACCTTAGTTTATATTCATGTGCCAATTGTAGACACTCCTTGCTTTACTCAAAAGGTGGCAGACATTATTGAGGAATTTGATAACCAATCTTGTATTCTTTGTGCGGATTTTAACCTCATTCAAAGATTTGATCTTGATCTTTAATATTGATTATTTTAATATCAACAACCAAAAGTCTAGAGAAAAATTATAACAGCTAATGGAAGACTTTAATCTAGTTGATCCATTTAGAGAATTATACCCCAATGTGAAAATATTTACCTTGAGGGGAAAAAAAACTCTTTAAACAATCTCGTATTTGAAAGATTAATAATTCCCTTCTTCTTGATACTGACTATGTTAAAGAGATAAAAAAAAAAACTCATAAGTACAGTAAAAGAACAATATGCCGTCAAGATATATAGAGATGAAAATTTACAAAATATTGACGACTCTGAAATTAAATTTCATGATGATGCCCAGTTATTTTTTGAAACTCTACTTACAGAAATACGCGGTAAAACTATTTCATATGCTTCTTAAAAAATAAAGGTGGGTATAATAATTGAAAATGAGATTATTTTGAAATTAAAACAATTAGAAGAAAATGAACAGTAGAAGATCTGGAAGAGATTGATCAGAAAAAGCAGACCTTAAAATGTATAGACAAAAGAAGGTTCAGGGACGATATGTTAGGTCAAGAAGTCAGTGGATTGAAGAAGTAGAAAACCCTACCAATTTTTTATTAAATCTAGAGACTAGAAAATAAATTAATAAGACTATTAAAAAACTTAGAAAACGGTGTTATAGTGGAAGAACAAAAAAAGAGGATGAAAAGCAGTTATTGGAGAGAAATATTAATTTTTCTGAGTTAACTGGAGGTCGGGATCTGATGGTTACAATGCAGAATTATTTAAATCCTTTTGGATTGATATTGGAAATTTGTCCTTAGATCTATAAATTTTTGATATGGGATAGGCCAAATGTCTGTCACCCAGAGGCAGGAAGTGATTGCATGTATTCCAACAGATGGTAAACCAAAACAATTGATAAAAAAATTGGAGACCTATTACTCTTCTAAATTCTACATATAAATTGGCATCAAGCTGTATAGCAGAGAGAATAAAATCTGTTTTGTCAAAATTAATAAGTTCTTATCAAACTGGTTTTGTTCCAGGTAGATATATAGGCGGAAACTGTAGATAAATATATGATATTCTACATTTTACTGAAGAAAATAATATTCTAGGAATTTTCTTGGTGATTGATTTTGAGAAGGCATTCGATTCCATATCTTGGTCATTTCTTTATGCTACATCAAGATATTTTAATTTTGGTGAATCCGTTATATCCTGGGTTAAAACCTTCTATAACAGTATAACAGCTACGGTGACACAAAACTGTTGTATGTCAGAATTCTTCACTATAGAGAGAGGCTCTAGACAGGGAGATCCTTTATCCCTTTATATTTTCTTGCTATGTGCAGAAATATTAGGCATTTTGGTACGAAATAGTAAGGAGATAAAGGATATTACTATAGATGATACAGAATTTGTACTTACTCAATATGAAGATGATACATCATTGATATTAGATGGCTCATCAGAATCGCTCGATGCATCTCTTCGTGTAATCCAATTGTATGCTGAAATTCCGTGACTTGAGATTAATATAATAAGAACAAGTGTTATATGAATTGGATAGGTAGCAAGAAAACATAGCCAGGATCAAATTTGTGTAAAGTGGGGATTGAAAAGGGGCTTCAGTACATTTAAGCTGCTTCGAATTATTTTTTCAGTCGATCTAGATACAAGGATTAATTTAAATTATGGGCCAGTTTTAGATAATATCGACAACACTTTGAAAAAATGGTCAAAACAGTATCTCATTCCCTTTGGAAAGATTACCATTTTAAAAACTTTGGTCATATCTAAATTTAATAATCTGTTTCTATATATCCCTAGTGCAGATGAGAATGTGTTACGTAATTTAACAAATAAAATGTATGCTTTTATCTGGGATAAAAAACCAAATAAGTTCAAGCGAGATCGTTTATGTCAAGATTATTATAAGGGTGGGTTAAAAATGCTAAATTTAAAAGCATTTATACAGGCACCAAAATTTACATGGATAAGACGGCTGTATAGTTTGAATTCAAAGTTGGTGAGATTAGTCTCTATTGTGGAGCAAATAAATTTTATTGAAATAAGTTATGTTGCGCCTATTAAAAGGTCATCAAATAAATTTTGGCAAGAGGTTTTTGATGCTTGGAAAACCCTTAATCAAATCAGAAAACCAAGATGTATTGATGGAAGTCTATCATCTTCTTTATGGGAGGTTGAAAACATTAAAATTTGTGGTTCAAGATTCTACTAGTATATAAAAACTGGGCAAATGCTGGAATTTGGACAGTGCAAGACGTGTTAGATGACCAGGGCAAAGTTATATCATTTCAAAATTTGCAACAATTATATCAATTTAGTCCAAATATTTTACATTATTATGGAATAGCACACTCGCTTAATGAGTGGTTAAACATGATCAATATTGAAGTAAAGGAGAGAAAAATTCAAGCAATACTACCTTTTAAAATAAGTATTTTTTTTTATAAAAAAAGGTTCAAAGGACATGTACAAAGTATTGAATGAGAAATATATTACTTTTGATGCAAAGGAAACATGGGAGAACCATCTTAATATGACTGGTATTAACTGGAAATAAACACACTTCGTGTACAAAATATACTAAAAGCACTATGCTTTGCTGGTTCCAATATAGAATTATCAATAGAATTTTGGAAAATAATTCACTACTTTACCGGATGAAAATAAATAGTAACAACATATGCACATTTTGTAAAGAAGGACCAGATACTATCGAACATTTATTTTGGAGCTGTCCAATGGTCGCCAGTCTCTGGTCTGCACTAAACATCTGGATTTTTTAAAATGACAAATATTGAACTGCCTTTGAATATTATGATTATTCTTTTTGGTATCTACGAAAATGTTAACTTTAATTTTATTAAAAGTAAGATTATTCTACTTTCAAAATACTATATTTACCGAACAAAACTACAGGAAGTTTAAAATGCTTTCAAAAACTATTTAAAGGAACACATGAACTTAGAAAAATACATTTCATTTAAAAACCTCTCTGTAGAGGAAAATAACAAATACTGGAGTTCCTGAGCCCCTATTATACAATAAACAATAAATGTTAAATTTTGATTGAAAACTACATTTTGTCGGTATTTTTTTAGAGTGCCAGTTTGTCCTCTTTATATTCAAAAGATTGAATTGTTCATTTTTTTTAGTAGTTTTTATACCTCAAGCTTACTCCCATACCACAATAATATGACCACATCAACCAAAACTGACAAAATTTGCACTTTCTTATAAATATATGTAGCCTCAAAATATATCACTCATGTCAGAAACATGTTTATGTCAGAACTGATTGTATCATTAGGGTGACAGCAATATTGGAACACAATGATCACAACGTTTGTCTGCACCAATTAAGGGTTACAGCTAGCATGTCTTCATTTTTATCAAAACATTGAATCGTAATCTTTATTGTGGGAGTGGTGATACCTCTGGTTGACTCGTATAACAAAATTATTTGACAGCATCAACCAAAACTGATGATATTCGCACATTATTTTGTAAATCATATAGTCACATAGTCAATCAGGAATATTTTTTGTCAGGGTTGAACATGTTGAATGTATAATAAAATGATAGAAATATTATAACACAATGACTTCAAAATGGTTTTTTTTATTAACACTCTAATTGATTCTTTATTGCACATATTGCTGTTTAACAATTAAACTTGTTGTACAGCATTTCAACAAGTCTCCCTGTTTAATTACCACTGGATACCCAGGGAGAATATTCAGTAAAATTACCTAAAAAAATACATTTGTTTAATTATCTGAATACATTAAACTACAATATATTATTATAGTTGTTACAAAAAGTGTTTGCTACTTCACAAAAAATATTTTCGGCTATATAATTAATTAAATAACATCTTCATGCCTTACATATCATGTACTGTAGTACGACGCTAGATTAAAACTGACGTGGAAAGGTAACACCCAGCCACCAAAAGCTTCATTTTTATGAAGACCAGGTGGTCGTGTGGTCTAGCGCACCGGTTTCAATGCAGGCAATTTGGTGTCACGATATCTCAGCATGGGTTCGAATCCCGGCGAGGGAAGAACCAAAAATTTGCAAAAGCAAATTTACAGATCTAACATTGTTGGGTTGATGTTTAGACGAGTTGTATATACATAATGTACGCAGCCATGTATCCCCATTACTGCTGGTGATCCGATGGATACATCTGTTGTAGAGTTGTCACTGACTCAGACGTACTTATTAATAAAAAATATATACACAATATTTTATTTCGGAAATTGATCATTCATCCGGAATGACTTTGGGGATTCTTTTATTCCCTTATCAGAAGTGTTTCGGGAATTTGGATTATTTATTTCGATGTGGTTTTGAAAGTTTGGAAAAATAATGTGAAAAGGTAAGTTGGATTGTAAATATAATTTTCATAGTTGCACTTTCAATCTTAATTAAATTTGTTATTGATTTGACCCAGATAAATACCATGTCGTGACCTTTACCTACCAAAGTTTGTAAACAAATTCAATGCAGCGTACAAGTGTTGAAGTACCTATATATTGACAAACACATAGGAAAGAAAAAAAACCACATACAATCGCACATAATATAGATAGCATCTGTTTCTTTACTACATGTAGCTTAGGTTTACTATAAAATGACATCATTCATTATTCTTCAAAATATTCAACAGCTTTGTTAATAAACCAGTGATCTCTATATTGGTCATACTATATAAATATACTGTATTTTCTACCTCATATTAAAAAATTCTTAATGTGTCTACTGCTTTGTTTTTTTTTATTAGAAACATAATGTGTTTTATAGATTGAACAAAATATTAAGCTAAACAGATGATTTAGCGCATAGTATGCATCTTCATGAATTTTGTATCCTATAACCAATGAATGGAGACTTATTACATTTTCGTCTATGGGGACTTTTTTAAGTAAAACTTTCATTGATTTCCAGAATGTTTTATGATATGAACATGTAATGAAAAAATGATTATAATTATCTATTTCATTACAATATGAACACAAATTGTTTTGTGAAATTTTCCACTGAAAAAGCAGCACCTCATTTGGCAAAATATAATGCATTAATTTCCACCTAAACATTTTTATTCTATTATCTTTTAGATATTCAAAATTAAATTTAATAGAGTCTTTGAATTCATTTATTAGCCTCCCTTTGCTTAAGACTATTTCACATTTCAAAAATCCTACTAGTATTTCTGTTTTTGACACACTTACTACTAATTTGTATATGTAATTAGCATTAATAGTTAGTACATCATTATAATCTCTAAGTTTAGTCTTTGTTCGGTTGATATGAACTTTTGGTTTGAATGACTCTTCTGATTTTAATTTGTCTGTCCATTGCTTCGGTATAGATGTTTTTAGTTTTGAGTAATCAGAAATCCAATTCCTTTTATTTCTTAATTTTGAAGTAATCATTTCTTCTGATATATTTCCTCTTTCATCTATTATGTCATTTGTATATAGTATGTTACTATCAATCCAGTTACCAAAGAACAAACATTTTCCTTGAAATTTTATATATCTATTTCCCCATATAACTTGTTTTCTAATTTGTAAATAATTATTGATTTGATCATGATGATTGTTTTCACAGTTATTTAAGGACTGTAATATTTTTTCTGTCTATGAAAAAATAACATAAAAAATTTGGTGCAAACTGAATAACAGTGTGCACCACATTTTTTATGTAATTTCGAATAGACTGAAAAAAAATATTACAGTCATTTCTTATAATGTAATTCTAAATTCCATTTTAAACCGTAGAAAACCATGAAAAAACGTTGATGACGTCACGGTCACATGACTAAATTATGTCTATGGGCTCATAACAAAATAACGTCAGCCAGTCAGAAGACGCGTAACATCCAAAATTAAATTATTTACATTTATCCATGTTTTTATCATCTCTTGATAGAAGATTGGTCTACTGTTCCATATTTTTATATCTAGCAATTTTATGTTTTTTACATTCATCTTGAAAATAAGAAGGTTTTTTTCCGAATTTATTAAGGTATACTTTTGATAATACAGACCATTTCGCATTTTCTGATTCTAATATTTTTATAATCCATTTTAAATGTATAGATTTTATATAGGTCTCTATATCAATCATTGTTAACCATTCTTCTGTGAAGTTTTTTGTTATTATTGCGATTTTAATTTTATCTTTTTCTCCATTCCAAATGAATTCATATAAGATTTTATTTATATTTTGTAGATAATCTTTAGTAATGATACTATTAGTAGCAATGTAGGTTATATTTGGTATCAGAAGAGCTTTTACTACTAAAATTTTTCCAAGTAGTGTTAACTTTCTGTTTGCCCATCTTTCTACAAGTTTCGATAATTTGTCCATCCTTTTTTCAATATTTAATGTTTGACACTCTTTTTGGTCATACCCAAAATATTTTCCAAGATTTTTGATTGATTTGTCAGTCCAATTTAAAATTTCATATTTATCTTTTGAATTTTTAAGTCTTCCTAACCATATCCCTTCCCTTTATTTCTATTAAACTTAAGTCCTGAAAAACTTCCAAATATTTCAATTATACTGAGAGCTAAACTTAATTCTTTCCTTGACTGAAAAAAAGTGTTGTATCATCAAATTTTAAACTACAGGATTTTCCATCTAATGTTATTTTTTATACCTTTAAAATCTTTATTACTTCTAAGTCTTATTACCATGAATTCTACTGTTATAACACAAAGTAGAGCTGAAATCGGACACCCTTGTCGTATTCCTCGATATATTTTTAACGGACCCGAGACCCACCCATTATTTAATATACATCCCTTAATGTCGTTATACATAGTTTCCACCCATCTGATAAAGCTACTTTTAAATCCAAACCGTTTCAGTGTTTCCGTCATGAAAGTCCATTCTAGTGAGTCAAATGCTTTACTAAAATCTAAAAAAAGGATTGCCACTTCTATATTAAATTTCTCAGAATAATCTATTATATCTTGAATTTGTCTGATGTTAAAACCAATATATCTATTTTTAACATATCCTGTTTGATCTAGACTAATAATAGAAGGTAGTACTTTTTTAAGTTTCTGAGCTAACACATAAGCTAATAGTTTAGTATCAATATTCAATAAAGTTATAGGACGATAATTATCTAATGAGGATCATTCTTTTTAAACATTAGTGAAATTGCATCTTTCTTTTGTGAGTTTGTAAGTTCTTTTCTTTTCATAATTTGAATTAAATACCTTGACAACAATATTTTTTAGACTCTTCCAAAATTCCACTGACAGCCCATCAAGACCTGGGAATTTATTAAGCTTCATTTTAGCAATTGCATCTGTGCATTCAATTTCTGTTACTTCCCCTTCACATTGATTACTATCTGAATCTTTAAGCGTTTTTGTTAATTTTGTTTCATTAATATATGTTTTGTTTCGGGTTGTTGTCTCTTTGACACATTCCCCGTTTCCATTCTCAATTTTATTTAACTTCATTATTACAAGGATTAGTTGACTCATAAAGATTTTTGTTATATTTCACTTGTAGATTTAGAATTTTATCTTGATTAGTTGTTGCGAGCCCATTTTCATTATATAGTTCAGTTATAGTCTTTTTGTTTGACGACTTTTTTCTAGTCCCAAGAAGTATGCACAATTTTTTTTCTCCTTCTTCAAACCATTTTACGCTTGATCTTATTTTTTGTCCTTTAATGTTGTCTATATATAAACTCTCTAGATCAATCTCCACATTCTCAATTTCTTTTTGTAAATTTTAATTTACATTTGTACAATCATTTGATTTATTATTAAGATCATTTAGCTGTTTTTCTAGAATATTTATTTTAGAATATATTTTATCTTTTTTTAATTCGGCTTTTCTTTTACAATAGTCTAAACTTAGATTTCTTACCTCTATTTTTAAATTGTCCCATAGTATCCCTAAATTATCATAGTTAATTGATTCATTTTCATATTTGTTTATTAATTTGTTTATTTCCATTACATAGTCATCATTGTTTAAAACACTGGAGTTTAATTTTCAGTAACCACGCCTCTTATTTTCTCTATCAGTATCAATTTTTAAGGATACTGCATTATGGTCAGTTAGTTTCTGTATTTTAGGTCTAATGTCGCAATTTTTACAATTTTTGTGTACTTCTTTTGAAATCAGATAATAATCGATTCTGGTTGCTTCTGATCTATATTTCCTACACCAAGTATATTGCCTTAGATTTTTATTTTTAATTCTCAAGATGTCTATTAATTCACACGATTTTGAAATCCCTTTCAAACCTGTAACTGGCTTATCAAAATTTTTTTGAAGATTTATTTTCACATTTTGTATCCAATTAATGACCAGATGTCGTTAAAATCTCTCCCAAGAATTGTTTGACCTAATGACTACAAAATGTTGTTCGCATCACTCAGGGGTTCGGACATGTCCTCTTTTTATTCAAACGATTGAATTGTTTATTTTCTTTAGCTGTTTAGATACTTCAGGCTGACTTGAATAGAAAAAAAACTATGTGTCTGCATCAACCAAAAACTGGGAAAATTTGCACGTTTTTGTAAATACATAGAGCCTCATTGTAAAACTGTCATGTCAGTAATATTTCTATGTCAGGATGAATTGTATAATATAGATGACAGCAATATTGGAACACAATGACTACACAATTGTGTGTCCATCGATTATGTTGTCCTCCTTTTATTCAAAATATTGAATAGTTATTATGTTTTAGTAATTTTTATACCCCAGACTGACTTGTATAAAAAAAGAATTTGACTGCATCAACAAAAACCGGAAACTTTTGCACTTTTTTGTAAATATATATATAGCCTCATCGAAAAACAGTCATGTTAGTAATTTTCTATGTCAGAAAGGAATGTATTTTAATATAGATGACAGCAATATGGGACGCTACACAATTTTGTCCGCATTAATTATGATGCCCTCTTTTTGTTCAAAATATTGATTACTTATTTTTTTCTGTAGTTTTGATACCTCAGCTGGCTGACTTGTATAACAAACGAATTTGACAACAATATTGAAACACAATGACTACACAATTTTGTCCGCATCAATTATGCTGTACTCTTTTTTATTCAAAATATTGAAAAGTTAACAAATTTCCTTAATTTTGATACCTCAGAATGACTCGTATAACAAAATAATTTGTTCCTCATCAACAAAAACTGACAATATGTTCACATAATGATATAAAAGAAGATGTGGTATAACTGCCAATGAGACAACTATACACGAAAGACAAAATGACACAGACATTAACAACTAAAGGTCACCGTAGGTCAACAAAGAGCAAAGCCCATACCACATAGTCAACTATACAAGGCCTCGAAAAATCAATGTAAAACAATTCGAACGAGAAAACTAACGGCCTTTTTTATGTACAAAGAATGAACGAAAAACAAGTATGTAAAGTTTGAATGGTTTTACACTAGTAATTTTAGGGCCCTTCATAGCTTGTTGTTCGGTGTGAGCCAAGGCTCTGTGTTGAAGGCCGTACATTGACCTATAATGGTTGACTTTTATAAATTGTTATTTGGATGGAGAGTTGTCTCATGGGCACTCATACAACATCTTCCTATATCTATGTAACACATAAACAAACGAAAACCACTAAAATGCAGGCTCCTGACTTGGGACAGGCACATACATACATAATGTGGCAGGGTTAAACAAGTTAGCGGATCAAAACCCGCCCCTATTCTGGGACAGTTGTATGAAAGAAGCACGAAAAATACCAGAGGAATAGTCAAACTCATAGAATGAAAATGAACTGACAGAGTCATGGCTAAAAAATAAAAAGACCAATAGACAAACAATAGTACAAAAGACACACCATAGAAAACTAAAGACTAAGCAACAAGAACCCCACCAAAAACTGTGGGTGATCACAGGTGCGCCGAAAGCGTAAATATAACATACTCCGCATGTTGCACCCGTCGCGTTGCTTCAACAGTACAAAATAAGAACAATACAATATAAGAACGAACATAAAAATATATAAAAATCAATGGAAAAAAGCTTAATTCATTAGATGGATAACCTAATAGTAAAACAGCAAGATTTCTATGTCAGGGTGGATTGTATAATTATTGATGATAAAGATGACAGGAATATTGGAACACGCTGATTACAAAATTTTGTGTACATCAATTAAGATAGGCAGCATATCCGTTATTTTATTTAAAATATTGAATAGATAGGAAAAGTTTAAATAAAAATATGAAATTTTCTGAGCCTGTTAATAGTTTAAAAGTTTTAATGAAAAATCCTAGTTTTAAAGATATTTGGCGTTTTTTACATGAAAGCACACAACAGTTTGCATGGAGAAAAAAGATAAAGACACAAGCTAGAATGATATATTTAATTTTAATTGCAAACGAATTTTAGTGTCTGGTTGAATATTGTAAAGCCGGCACTGATTAAAGTGACTGACCACCAAGGGCTAGTTTTAAACTTTAAGACGGGATTAAGAAAGAGGGAAGGGATAATGGAAACTAAATAACTCTATTTTTAAAGATTTTGAATATAAAAGAACAATCAACAGAGTAATTAATCAGTTCGAAAATCGTAGTATAAACAATAGTAACAGTAGTGATATCTGTCTATTATGGGACAATCAACAAATTGAAATTAGAGACAAATTTATTCTATATTGTAAAAGAAAATTGAAATTATTGAGAGACAACAAGAAAATTAGAAAGCGAATAAGAACACTCAACGACAATTAGAGATGAACAATTAAACGAAGATGAAACACTAACAAATAATATAAAACACTTAGAGTTACAATAAGACACAATTTGTGAATATAAAGCAAAGAGGGCTCAAATTAGATCAAGAAAGATATGGATAGAAGTAGGGAAAAGAAAAATTCTTATTTTCCAGGATAAGAAAAATAGCGACAAGTCAAAAAAGTCTATTAACAAACTCAGAAATGAAAATAACGAGGTAAAAACAAACCAAGAACAAATTTTAGAAATTATTAAAAACTATTATAAAATACTATTTACAACCACGGCTCCAGATAAAGATCTACTGCATAAATATGTAGGCGATACTGTTATGGAAAGGGGAATAAATGTAGATGACTTTAGAATTTGTGATGGAGAGATGAATGTACTAAAGCTATATTAACACGATGAAGCTAAAAAACATCACGTGGTCTAGATGGTTTAACATTAGCAATTTATAAGACGCTCTCGGAAAAATTAAAAGCAATGCTAGTAAAAGTTCGAAATAAGGAACATGAGGAAAAACTTCTGTCAAATACACAACGAACAGGCGTTCTATCGTTATAATTAAAAAAGAATGATCCATTATCTTTAGACAATTATCGTCCAATATCATTTGATTTGAAAATACTATCTCATATTTTAAGCACAGAAACTAAAAAAACTTCTTCCTAAATTAATTAACGAAGATCAAACCGGATATGTAAAAAATCGTTTTATTGGATTTAATTTACGACAAATACAAGATATAATGGACTATGCAGAATCAAACAGAATAGATGGGGCTATAATATTTGTTGATTTTACAAAAGCTTTTGATTCTTTGGAATGGGAATTTATGTTAAGTGTTCTAAACATTTTGGTGAATGAAACATTCATATCATGGATGGAGATATTATATAATGGAATACAGACGTGTGTAATAAATAATGGATGGCTATCCGAAATTTTTGAAAACTCTAGAGGAATCCGTCAAGGATGTCCTTTTTCAGCTTTATTTTTTGTTTTATCGGTCGAAATTATGGCCGAGCGATTGAGGCAAACCTTAGACATTTAAGGTTTTCGTATTAATATAGATAATAAAACACAAAGTATTAAATTATCACAATTAGCTGATGATACAACACTCTTTTGTAGTTTAAAATCAGATATATCTAAAGCTATGAATATAATTGAAACATTTGGTTCTTTCTCAAGGTTGAAGTTAAACCGCAATAAAACAGAATTAATTTGGATTGGGACACTTAAAAACAGCGTAGATAAGATTGAGAGCATACGCCGGACAGACAAACCCGTCAAAGCTTTAGGTATGTATTTTGGTCAAGATAGACTACAATGTGAAGTGTTAAATTTGAAACATAAAATAGAAAACATGAAATCATTAATTAAAACACGGGAAAAAAGAAAATAACAAAGAAAAATATTGATCATGAAATCTTTAATATTACCAAAATTTACACATTTGGCTACGTCGTGCAACGTTCCAGATATTTACTTTAAAGAAATTAAAAGCCGCTGCTTTAGATATATTTGGGAAGGAAAAAATTACAAAGTAAAAAGAAACACACTTATTAGCGAATATCAAAAAGGGGGATTAAGAATGATTGATTTTGACAATCATTTTACAGCACTGAAAGACTCATGGGTTTCCAAATTAACAACAACCAATCTGCCGAATTGGAAGATTATTCCTACAAAATATTTTAACAATCTTGGTAAAAACTTTCTTGTCTTTATCATGAATTTAGATAATATTAAAAAAATAAATAAACTTGGAAAAATACTCGATTTTTATTTACAAGTAATTTTTAAGTTGGGTTAAAACAGGAGAAGGTTTAGAAAAATTTTCTAATCACTTTTCGAATATTAGAAAACAGATTATTTTGGGAAATAAATATATTAAATATCGCAACAAATGCTTGTTTTTCCGAGCTGGGTTAAAAGTGGATTGGTGTATATTAACGACATATTGGATCGTGAAGGAAATTGATCTAAAAGTTTTATTTAAAAAAAGTAAATTAATAAAACAAACTGAATTGCAGAGTTTAAGATATTAAAATCCTGAATCCCAAAAGAATGGATGCAACTTTAAAAAAAAAGTTCCGTTAAGAGTATTATCAATATATGTAAGGTTACATTAAGATGGCAAAATAAACAAATTGAAACAAAGATATCAACAATAAAACACCCTATAAAACTTTCGTTTGATAGTTTAGTTTATTCTCATCAAACCATGCAAGTACAAAGATTACAGAGAAGTTAAAACAAATAACATATATAATAACAAAAATAAAAATGCATTAAAATGCATAAAATTTCGCATGAGATAACATATAAAAGAATATATATATACTTATACAGTCAAATGTGATAACTAAAATTGTATAAAGAAATACTTTTGTCTTTAGGTATGATAAATACATTATAGTTGTTAAAAAGGAGTGAGCTTACTATAAATACATCGTAAAAAAATGCAGAAGTTTCTTAGTGTCTTAGTGTAATTTTGTGTCTGGGTATTAGTTCATTTGGCATAAATCTTCTTCTTTCATCTTGTAAAGCCGGGTAAACAAAAATATAGTAATATTCGTCTCCAAGATCTCTTTTCGTACATATTGAACAGTTTCTATCACTACTAACGCGTTCTATTTGAAAAAGAGAAAATCTATTTTATTCTCTTTTTAGTGTGGTTTCAAATTCGGTAAACAAAAAGATTGTCAACGTTTATTGTAAAAAAACATCTTTATTTGAAGAAGCGAGGCGATTCAGTTGCTAAAAATTAGTGAAAATTTATCCAGAATTACACCTGATGTTAACTTTATATTCATGCAGCAACAAAGAATGATGAAACTCATTGAAATTTTTCCTCATCTATTATCATAATGAATTTAAAAATAAATGAAAATGGGGAAATATCCCCAGAATAAAATGACCTTTAGACTGGGGAAATATCCCCAGAAAAAAGACCTTCAGACTGGGGAAATATCCCCACTTTTCTTCAAATATAATTATAAGTTTGAGAAGTATGTGTAAGTAACTGTAATTAACATCATGAATAAAGTGGGGAAATATCCCCAAATTAAATATGACTTTCAATATGGTGATAAAAGAATACGAAATGGGGAAATTTCTCCATTAAATTACAAGTAGTGGGAAAACATCCATACAGGAAGACAACACATACGTGAACACTTAACAATATTGGGGAAATTTCCCCACATGAAAATAATCTTTAAAACAAGCTGTGTAATTGGTCATTTTCTATGTCGAAGAAATAAAAAATATACATGGAATGGGGAAATGTCCCCATTATGTGTATTTATCCATTTCTACAGCATTTTGCAAAGATTTACTTTCCGTCTAAAAATGTCAATCTTGAATATAAAAATGACGAACATTTATCAGGTGAAGCTTGGAAAAGCAGTGTGATTCTCAATGCACTTTTCGACTGATTTTTTTTTATATTGCAAACAAGTCAAGCTAATGAAAATACTGCTTTAAATTCTTTTTGCAAAGTTAGATAGCGGGCCTTAGATTTGAAGGTCATAATTAACACTAACTAATGTACATGTGCAAGACTTTAAATGACTTTGAAACATTCAAATACGAAATAAAAGATGAATCTTGGTGATTCGCACTGTCCAGTGGGAAATAAATATGCATATTCAGGACAAGAACAAGTTAATGTAACATGAAAAATAACTTTACTTTTCACTTGAACCACACGCAGAGTCGGATTTTCAACAAGCTAATTCATAAAGGAGGAGTAAAAGATACCAGAGGGACATTCAAACTCATAAATCGAAAGTAAACTAACGCCATGGCTACAAAAGAAAAGACAAACAATAGTGAGGAAGAAACGTCAAAGAAATTAAAACCTACAAGCAACACGCATCCCACCAAAAGCTTGGGGTGATCTCGGCAACTCCGAAAGGGAAGAAAATACTGCTTCAAATGTGACAACCGTCACGTTGTTCATAAGATAACAGTCCACCGAAACGGACATAGCATTATCACTTCGAGCCAATCAATCCTTTGATCAAACTCCTTCATGCTGCGTGCTAAGCGGAGAAGCAACAAATACAAATTCTAAAGTCTCCGTTTTCATCCAGCCGGGTTCCAAACTACGACCTCTCGCACTCGGGGTGATCACGCTACCACGTATTCGTGTATCCATCAAATTAAAGGAAAGTAAACGAGATAGAAATCAATGTTTTTTCAAGAGAAAACATAATTACAAACTGTTTAATGTCAGTACAGCACAAGTAGAAAATTTAAACTCTTGAAAATTACATATTAAAGCATGCACATTATTTTGAATAAAACATAATTGTACTGTTGCTGTTGAAACCATATGTTGTTCAACTGCTAGGTAAAATAGCCACAACAAATATGATACCTCATGTATATAACAAATCAAATCAAAAAAGAAAATGAGTTCTATTAGTTCCTGTATTATAGAATAAAATATCTGTTTCGTTTGACATATATAGCCATATAGATATGAGCTATATATGGTGCGTCTAGTTGTCATGTTCTTCGTATTTCCTGAAAATACATAAAAAAACAACGATTGATTTCGACCTTAAATGTTGTTAGTTGATGATTAAAGAAAAACAAATAAATATTATAAAGTAGTCAATTACCGATTTCGAGTTGAGTTTGCTAATAAAACGTCCAGATGTTTTGCTCAAATGAAAAATATTTAATTTGAAAAGAAGATAAATATTTAGTTTTCTCAGTGATTTTAGCAAGCAAAGACAACGCGTTTGACATTTGATCCGTGAAGAGACATTTCCAGTCATTAATTCCACTTTCAATTTTTTCGATAAATATTTTGTCAAACACTGGCGTGGATACTTTTGGTACACCCTTTGACAATTCTACTTCACCTTTATCGTTAAACATGAACATTCAATTGTTGAAATCTTCCAAGGCCCCGCATGATTGGATTTGTAACACAGTCTAATCTTATTAGATACTTCATCCATTGTAAATCTATAATGTAATGGCTTGATATGTTTCCGTACATCAGCAATAAATGGTTGAAGCCAGTTCCTAATATCGTATTGCCAAATTAAGTTGCTTGGATTTGGTAAGAGATCCAAAAGCTCAGGGATTTTTTCTGCGTCATTTCGACGGAGGGAATCTACTATTTTGCTGAAAACCGGCGTCAATATCCTCATGTGTGTGTCCAACATACAGAAAAGAAAGGTGAACCTGCAAAAAAAAATATTTTCATAAAAAATTCTATCAAATTTTATATTGATTTATATTTTAAAACTGTCCGCATTACGATTCTTGTATGTGCATTCTTTTGCTAATTGTTTTGACATTTCTCTGAAGCAATATTGCGACAGTCATGATAGTGGATGTATGTGGAGTATTTATATATTACACTTGATACATTATTTCAGGGACGGTGTTCCATATCATGAATTCAGTTAGTCTAAAAATACGACGGGTGTCCCTCGAGGAGCTGTTAACCGAGTTTTCCGGTGGTATTGGAGTTACTTTATATTTTTATGTAATGGTTTGTCTTAGTTGTTTTACTGTTGAATATTGAGATGATTTATTTTAATCGACTTTTCATTATGATTCTCCGTCGGTATATTTTCTCGCTTTATTATATCTTATTCATCATGTTCATTTGGATACAGTTATTCATGTTAATACATAATGATACGACCCTTATAAAAATGGTAGGAGGAATCACCGATCAATTCAGTAGAAACAAGAATGTGTCCTCAGTACACGAATGCCCCACTCGCACTTTCATTTTCTATGTTCAGTGGACCGTGACATTGGGATAAAAACTCTAATTTGGCATTAAAATTAGAAAGATTATATCATAGGGAACATGTGTACTAAGTTTGAAGTTGATTGGACTTCAACTTCATCAAAAACTACCTTGACCAAAAACTTTAACCTGAAGCGGGACAGACGGACGAACGGACGGACGAACAGACGAACGGACGAACGGACGCACAGACCAGAAAACATAATGCCCCTCTACTATCGTAGGTGGGGCATAAAAATACGTGTGTCCATTGTCATGATTGTATTCCCTGATTTTTTTTAGATAGGAATTCTATTATCTAACAGTAGTATGATTACTGTGGGCTATAAGATATCAAATGTCTACCTCTTGAAATACTTTCATGTGCACCAGTAACTCGCAAAACGATAAAACATATTTATTTTTGTTTTCCCGCCAGCAGTTGTCCGCTTGAATATACAATACTGGAGGCAACGTTCCACCCTGCAAAAATTATAATTCAAACCTTAAACATGTTATTTTATTTATCTTGCTCATTCATTACTTGATGTGTCAAAACAGGAGTTTGTTGTCCACTAAATAGCTGTAGCTGACTAAAACAATTGCAAGTATATAATACTGCCTTAGCAAGTACAGTATGTCCAATGAACATACACACCAATATGTGTTATTCCTCCCTACCGTGTTGCTTTTAGTTGTTTTGTCATCGTAGTTGTAATGTTTTCCCCCTTCTTGATGTGGTATGGTATATGCTATATTTGTAACATAACCGAATTAAACTTCGATATTAATTATGAAAAGACAAAATATTGGTTGAAATCCATGTTGCTTTTTGTATAACAAGATACATTGTATTAAGAATGTCCCAGACACCCGCAGAAGTCGACTTAAACACATACGTATGCATGTAAACACATATAAATTTTTCATAGATTTTATATTCAATTATAATGCAAAATATTCTATAAGAATACTAAACCACCGAGGCTGTACCATTTTAGTAGGCTTGACTTCTAACAGATAACAACAAAAAATGATATTTCTTTTTTTATGTCTCTTCATGATTAACCATGAACTTAATATGTAGTTCATCCTTAAAGTGGAAAAGTAAAGATAATCGGTTTAATAGATATTACTATCTAGTAATAGCATAATTTAGTCAGTCATAATGTGAATCTTTTCAGTCAATATAATCATGTATGCACAAAACTGATAATCTGTGTATCGCCCTATTTCGGATCATTTCTACTGAGGGCTATTTGAAATTTTCTAGTTTGAATTGTTCTATATTTGCATTGTTGTTTTGTAATATTTATAGCTGATTATGGACATTGATTTTACTCATTGTTGAAGGCTGTGTGGTGATCTATAATTGTAATTTTTGGTGGTATTGATCTCTTGTCACATTCCAGCACTCTGCTATGGTGGTTTCTATAAATTTATCATTTATGATTATGAAATACATGCTTTTCTATTTCAAATAAATCAATACAAGTAAAGGCAAAGGCAGAGATAATCGTGTGTAAAATAGCAGAACAAATGTGTCGTCAAATAAAATAATCATTGTAAATGACATTAAAACAATGACATGATTAAACAATTCCTAAATAATTAAATTAACCTATACTGAGCCAAAAAAGTTTAGCAACACTTTTTTTTAAAAATTTTTTTGGTTGTTTCTGGATTTTTTTTTAATAAACATCATTGATATAATCCTTAGTATTACCTGTATTTTTAAGCAGTCGTACTTTTTTCCAGGTGATTGATTTTGCGCCATTTTAGCTTTGCGCGTGTAATTGATGTTTTACCTTCTGTACCTGTACTTTTAAGACGAAATTTAATTTGTTTTTGCACTAACGTTCAGAAACACACCATTGGTAAGAAAAACACATAAACGTTTGAAAAAATTGCATGGGGCGTCAACCAGGCCTCTCCGAAAATGACCGTCAGATGGCTCTTGGAATGGTTGATGCTTGCATGAGTGTTACTGACGTAGTGGATCGATTTAATGTGCATAAGTCAACAGTTTATAGACTAAAAAACAGTTATCAACAAATTGCAACAGCACTGGATAGGTCAATATGTCGTAGACCAAAAACAACCATCGTCAAGGGAGGAGCGCTACATTCGCTTTACGTCAACACGGGACAAGTTTTTTGTGGCCACAACAGTAGTGCATTGACTAAGGGCAGCTGCTGGTGTGCCTGTCAATACTTAAGTGATGCCCTGAAAGCATGGTCGAGAAATTGATTTTGAATAACACAATACTCAATTCCGCTCTTTGACCCTCTCGCGCTCCATACAAAAAATATTCTAATGAATATGCGTGTTAAACATACATTTTGCTTCTCACCTGTCATAATTCATAAAAACAAATATGTAACCCATAAAAAAACGACAACCACTGAATTACAGGCTCCTGACATGGAACAGGCACATACATACATAATGGGGGGGGGGGGGGGGGGGGGGGGTAATCATGTTCGCGGGATCATAATCCTCCCCTAACCTGGGACAGTGGTACAACGGTACAACATGAGAATGTATTTTGTGACTTTTCAAAAGTAATCCGTTTTTTCTTCTTTATCCTGTTCACTAGCCCAAATATATTTATTTTATTTTATTAAAGAAAACCGATATGCAATGACTTTGTAAACTATGCTCAACAGCAAAATAAACTGACCATCGCCATTTTTTTTAGTACATGTCTTAGGCAGCAACCATTTCATTTTCGGGGGGGGGGGGGCAAACAATTGATTTTCCAATAAAACGACAAGACAAGACAAACTATTTTATTTTCTCAGTCATAAACGTGTACAATAGTAGCCTTTTTTTCTCTCTCGAGCCTTTGAATGTTGATTTTAAGAACGAAACCGTATTAAAGAAAATTGTAGTATGTTTTAGTAAAAAAAAAATATAGGTTGCTGTTGCTTTTTTTAACGCAATTTGTACTTAATAAAAGTATCTCCCATGCCTATCAATTATGCAATAAAAAAAAGTATCACGCAAAAAGTAGAAAATTCTTTTGAGGCCTATTAGGTCTGAGTAAACTATGTTAATTTTCCTTTTATGACAATGCAGAGTGAACGAAGCATCTAGTAATAAAACATATCGGCTGCACACATCGATCAATTAGATTAATCATAGTTTTAATTTTGAATACCATTTTATCTTCATAAAATGTCTGTGCCAAAAAAAAAATCGTTTTATAACCCCAGCTTCATAGTGCGTGATTTATGACAACTTGCCGCTGGGTGCGTAAATATTAACACCGATGTGAAGTGCCTACTTCTTAAAGCTTTTATATAAACAAAATAATTAATGCATTTGTACATTTTGATTGGACTAGGTATATTAATATTTCTATCTGCTATTAAAGGATTAACCACGATTATTGAGGGAAATCCTCTCGTTGTGAAAGTAGTTACTATCATGCGTGTTAAGGAATTTTTGATTCTCGGACTATCATTTTTTTCGACATTCGATTTTTATCTCAATATGAACAATTTTGTTTTTAAATCCTGTTATTTTCAATGGGAACCCACAATAATTATTTAAAAAGTTCTTGCCGCCTCCACCTCCACAAAAAATGAATGGTCAATGTCTAATATAAAATCATTTATAAAATGATATCGTAAGATATGCTTTAAGTTTACTCGGGGGTGGAGAGGGGGCACTTACTATGCAATGAGTGACAGGAATGGGCCGCTGGAATAGGTTAAAATCTTGCTACATGATATATAATAGTTGATAAATTCAAATATCAATTATGGGTTCATATTATCACTTGCTTGATAATATCAGAAGTATCTGAAACAAATCAGATGCCAGTATTTATTTTTAATGCGGTTAAACCACAGTCGACTTGTAAATGCATTAGCTATTTGTCAAACTAATTAATCTCTATTATTCTAATGTAGTATTTCCACTGATGCTAGTCATAGATGCTATAAATCCGATTATTTTGACATTTGCACCTAATTACCATATCCAAAGGTTTGTATACATGAAACACTGTACCATTGATCAGTGGCAGATCCAGAATTTTTCACAAGCCGGGGCCCACTGACTGCTTAAGAGGGGGCCCGCTCCGGTCCTGCTTCAGTAATTCCCTATATCATAATCAACCAAATTTAGCATCAGTAGTCAGAGCTCATGTTTTGTCTGTTATTGTGTATATATAAGCCGACCCTAAACAAAATTTACTTACTTAGTACTTACTTTTCTTAATCTTACGTATACATGTATATGGGTTATATTTAGTTTTTAAAGATCATTAAAACCGAATATTTTTTTTTGTTTCGATTTGTTTTGTTGTAATAATTCACTACGTCAATTGATAAAAAGCATCAATATAAATACAAACATGTTTAACCCCGCCGCATTTTTGCGCCTGTCCCAAGTCAGGAGCCTCTGGCCTTTGTTAGTCTTGTATTATTTTAATTTTAGTTTCTTGTGTACAATTTGGAAATTAGTATGGCGTTCATTATCACTGAACTAGCATATATTTGTTTAGGGGCCAGCTGAAGGACGCCTCCGGGTGCGGTAATTTCTCGCTACATTGAAGACCTGTTGGTGACCTTCTGCTGTTGTTTTTTTATTTGGTCGGGTAGTTGTCTCTTTGACACATTCCCCATTTCCATTCTCAATTTTATTTCACATATTTAGACGTTATAATAACCCCTATCTAATAATTTCACTTTGACATTAGTTACATCGTTTATTGATTTGTTATGGCCACTTATATTTCTTATTTGCCGTATTGCTTCACCTATAATAAATCCTCGGAATACATTATACGTGATTGACAGCTACTTTTGTATTTCTGTGTGTATAGATATAATAATTAGTTTCTTTAAAATGTATTTCAAGGTCAAGAATGCCAGGTGTTGTAAATTATCAATTTTTACAGCGGACGAGGGCATTCCGGTGTATTGCTATCGCCTAGATTTCCATTACGTAATATTCGTTTTGGTTTTTTGAACCGATCTATAAACATGATGAAGACATCATCAAGTGCAAACTTATATTCCTTATCGCTTGTTAAAAATCCATTACTCATCACATACTTTTTTTGAAAAGATAAATTAATAATATTAAAATGTTTTGTTATAGTACGTATAAACATTTAGTGAAAAATCATTCAAAATAAATATGCACACGCATGCGGTAGAATATCTCAAGAACGTTTGCAATCTTAAGCAACGATAACTCAACCATGCACTAGCACTGCACTATTATTAATATAGAAGAATAGAATGATATACAATGAAAATACACGTAACTGTAATATACAAGTATTAATATACTATATAACAATAATATACCTGAGTAATTATACGGATTTGTATCACGTACTTCAATATAATAGTCATTACGGTGAGGATGAATTCCCTGTCATTAATTTATCTACGCACGAACTTGTCCAAGAAAAAAATTATATCTGCACATAAAACCTCATTTTCAGGTATAAATATGGGGTTTTTTCTGAGACAAGTGCTTCTCGGACCATTCACAAGAACTTGCGGTCATCCGATTTTCAGTATTTCAGTACTTTGGTTTCATTCTTCGAACAGAACCCTGCATAACTGGATAATTTTGGGTCAAGGGAAAACGTTACGTAGCCCTAAGCAATAAACCATACAGGCCTCATTTCGTAGCATATTATGTTGAAGTAGATTTCATATTATAACTTAAATATTTTAGTTAAATACAATGACGATGATGGCGGCCTAAGGCTCTTCGCGGTTTTATTTTGTATTTGTTTTTGTGCAGTAGTGTTGTGTTCAATTGAAATAACATATATTGTATACTGAGCATGTTTAGTGAGAATATAAAAAAGAAGATGTGGTATGATTACCAATGACACAACTATCCACAAAATACCAAAATGACACAAACATTAACAACTATAGGTCACCGTACGGCCTTCAAAAATGAACAAAGCCCATACCGCATAGTCAGCTATAAAAGGACCCGATAAGACAATGTAAAACAATTCAAACGAGAAAACTAACGGCCTTATTTATGTCAAAAATTAATGAAAACAAATATGTAACACATAAACAAACGACAACCACTGAATTACAGGCTCCTGACTTGGGACAGGCACACACATAAATAATGTGGCGGGGTTAAACATGTTAGTCATGTTAGTAACTCCGGAAATAATTATACTGAATCTGATCGTTCATGTAAATCATGAAACAAGACATTGAGGAATTAGCAGATGGGAATTTGTTGGGATAAACTTCAGATTTTGCGGTCATTAGTTATCTCGTACATTACTTAATAACTATCATGCAATCGTTGGTCATTTTATTTTCTCAGGAGGATTGATTACTACACAAATTGTCTGTTCACTACTGCATGGCTATGTAAATATTTCTAAATTAATAAACTATGGCATGAGAAATAAATCATACATGCAGAATACTTGCAGTTTTAATAAGTTAAATATTGTTTCTAGATAAACATTGTGGTCAAATCTATAGAGACAAATAAACTTATGACGCTTGAAAATAAAAAAAATAATCGCAAAGGCTTCAACGGAATAGTGATTTCTGCTGTCATTTTGAAAGCGTAATGTTGACTGTAAAATTGAATCCATGCATTTATCTGTAAAATACCGAATTACCAAAAGGATCAAACCATTTCTGTATTTAATATTTCATGACTTTGGAGATTATATTTTATCAAAGTAGCATTATAAACCATGGAGTTTACAAAAGTATAATGTTACTAAAAACGTATAATGTGTTATTTGTTCTTATTAATTTTGTTCACTATTTCTCCTTTAAGGTAGCACAATACAAAGATTTTATAACTCCAACTCCCAAGTTTTAAAATGCTGTAACTTTCTTAATAATGCTTGAAAATTTATAAAAGTGGTAGTTTTGGATAGCTAACAGATTACTCTTTCAAATTAATGCAATGTTAGTATTATGCAACAATTATGTAACCAATTATAATGTTAACTGTGTCTTAAATATTTTTCACCAAATTTCCACTTTCAAATGAAATTAGCTTCTGCATAGGTATCCCTAGAGGGTTGATTTTATTATATGTTGTTCCTATGGCCATTATCTACAAAAGGGTGTCTCAGATTTCAGATAGAATGTATAGAACAAATTTTACACCTAATTAAACATTATCTTCATTTATGTGGTTAGGATGTTTACACTAATTAGAGATTTATGAGAGAATGGAATACCATAGAGACAATCTGAGACACCCTTTTGAAGCCCATGATGTGTTGATTAAGATTTCGTTAAAATTTTCTGTATAGTTAAAGAGATGATAGAGCTAAATTCATTCAAGTGAACTTACCCAGATTTTGCCACTAATTACATCATAATTGATTACATAATGATTGCATAATAAAAATATTGCATTCATTTAAAAGATTAATCTTTTATCTATCTATGTATACCTCTTTTATTATTTTCTATGCATTCATAAGAAAGTTACAGCATTTCAAAGGTTAGTGATTGGAAGGAAAAAAATCTTTGTATTGTGCTACCTTAACAAACTAAAAGCACGAAAAGAGGCTTATAAAGATAGAAATATATATATTGTATTCAAACATTTATTATTCAACAAAAATTTAGAGTCCTGGGGCCTGGTTTTCGAAAGTATCATAAGATATGTCATAAGATATATCTTAGGACATATTTTATGATCATCTTATGACTATCGTATGATATGTCATAGGATGTAAATCAAAGCTGTCTTAAGAGAGTCGTAGCTTTGGTGCTCTTATGACTGTCATAAGTGAACATTATTTTCTAATATTTTAAGTAATGATTAAAAAGTGATAAATATAAAAATTAAAATGAAAAGTATGAACATATTAATATTTACGAATATTTTATTTCTTTCATATAATGGACATGAAATTTTATATAAAAAGGAATTGATATTTGACTTGAAAATTTGTTAAAAATTAGTTTGTGATAAATAATAAACTTGAACTTCGTTTTCGTGTATAATCATACTTTTTTTAAATGTGAATACTTTTTAGATTCGGTACATCGAGTACCCGCTTATCGAAATGCCCGTGCACATACGTTGATATAGTTCTATCAGAGACATATATATGTCTCTGGTTCTATTAACTATACTAGGAACTAAGTAATATGTATATGTATTATACAAAACCATGACTATTAGAAAAGAATTCAAAATTATATGTCGCAGGAGATTCAAATTTTAGTTTACGTAGTTGAGAAAAATAAAATCCTTACTATTAAGCTAACTGAGATACACAACAAATATTTGTATTGCAATTAACATGAAATTAAACATGAAAAGTAATTAAAATTTTAGTTTACAATCATAAGACCATCATAAGTCATGTCGCGAGTGGTCTTAAGTTTACCACAAAAGTTATGACAATTCGTAACTTAGGACACTTTCGAAAACATATCTTACGACTATGACATGTCATAAGACCAGGGTTTCCGCTGGCGGTCGCCATTTTCGCAATTTGCGAAAAAATAATAATTGTGGCGATAAAAATTCGTCATTTGCGAAAGAATTTGGCGAAAAAAATATATATAACGATTTATTTTCCTCCATCTTGTTTATTTACTTTTCGAGTTTCTCGGACTTTACCCGATTAGACAATACTCGGAATTCACCTTGACCTCATTAATATTAGGACAGAAAATCAATAATCAGCTGATTGCATTTTATATCTATCGACAACAAAGGACTAATTAATAAAGGTGTTGATTGAATTGTTTGAGAAAATGATATGGTCAAATGGCTTCCACTAAATGTCACATACAGAATTTATTTACCACTTTGCGACACACGTGTTTGAAGCAAACTTTTGACGTCTCCTCTCCTTTTAAAGATAGTTTAGAAAAGAAAGTTTTTGTTGTGACGAAAATGTTCAAAAGCAAGAAAAATCTCCGATTTAAAACTTTAATTATCCTTTGACTTTAATATAGGTAATTGATTAGGGAGACTACTCTAAAGTCGTTTGAGTGACACACGTGTTTCAAGCATAGTTTTACGTCTCAACTTTTTCATTTACGATGGTCAAGAAAAGAAAACTGTCGTTATGAAGAAATCTATCCAAAAGGTTGTGAACAACCCCTCGAATGAGAGTAACCCTTCAATGCAATGACTACACATGAAATGAGAATCAATTTCATGTGATAAAAGCTTTTGTTTTGTTGTAAAAACCACTTCTTAGTACAAAAGGGCATCAGTATTTTTCTTTTAAAGAAACTTTCCTTACGAACTATACTGGTATTATATGATCAAAACACGTCCATTAATTTTGTTGTATTCCAGGACTTATATCTTCTTTATTGTTAAAAGTATATTGGCCCCCTCATTTAGAAAAGTTGTTTAAAATACAATGAATATTTCCCCCTTTTAAGTTAAAAAAAAATCTGTGGTTTTAAAGTAAATGTTTAGTGTTTATTCATTAAAATGTAGATTCTAAAATAAGTTTTAGAGAATAATCATAGACACAACGGGTCAAAATCATCTTATTTAAGGGAAAGGGGGGGGGGGGGTAGAAAAAAAGGTAAATTTTAAACAAAAAATATATCTATAATACTTTGCGAAAAAAATAATAAAGTGGCGAAAAATATATTGTTTTGGCGAAAGAGGTGGCGAAAAAAATAATTGACCCAGGGGAAACCCTGCATAAGACCATCATAAGACATGTCTTAGTCATAAGATACTTTCGAAAACCAGGCCCCTGACTCACTAAATTTTGAGGTAAATCATGACTGAAAACTGTAACAATAGCCTTTTATTGAATTATCAATTGTTTAGCAATAAGGTCTTTAAGTTAGTCTAAATATGTATATCAATTAAAAAAAACATTCAGATTGTAGTTTGGTCATGAAACTACGGTGGCAGAATGCGAACATGAAAGAAAAAAAAAATATGTTGTTCCCTCATGATACTGTGTCGTTCCTTCAAGATGATATGTCCTTCCCACAAGATAGCTATCTCGTTCCCTCAAGATGCTATGTCGTTCACTTAAGATACTATGTCGTTCCCACAAGATAGTTATCTCGTTTCCTCAAGATATTATGTCGTTCCCTCAAGATACTATGTCGTTCCTTCAAGATGTTATGTTGTTCCCTCAAGATGCTATGTCGTTCCTTCAAGATGTTATGTTGTTCCCTCAAGATGCTATGTCGTTCCCTCAAGATACTATGTTGTTCCCTCAAGATGTTATGTCGTTCCCTCAAGTTATTATGTCGTTTCCTCAAAATACTATGTTGTTCCCTCAACATAGTTTTAACATTGTATTGATATTGCTATGTTGAGGGAACGAGATAACTATCTTGAGGGAACAACATAGCATCTTGAGGGAACGACATATCATCTTGAGGGGAAAACATCGTTTCTTGAGGGAAAGACATAATATCTTGAGGGAACGACATGATCTCTTGAGGGAACGACATATCATCTTGAGGGAACAAGATGACTATCTTGGGGGAACAACATAACATCTTGAGGGAACGACATATCATCTTTAGGAAACGAGATATTTATCTTGTGGGAACAACATAGTATCTTGAGGGAACGATTTGAAAGATCGTCGAGTCCAGTTCGTTTTCTCAAAATACTGTGTTGTTCCCTCAACATAGTTTTAACATTGTATTGATATTGCTATGTTGAGGGAACGAGATAACTATCTTGAGGGAACAACATAGCATCTTGAGGGAACGACATATCATCTTGAGGGGAAAACATCGTTTCTTGAGGGAAAGACATAATATCTTGAGGGAACGACATGATCTCTTGAGGGAACGACATATCATCTTGAGGGAACAAGATGACTATCTTGGGGGAACAACATAACATCTTGAGGGAACGACATATCATCTTTAGGAAACGAGATATTTATCTTGTGGGAACAACATAGTATCTTGAGGGAACGATTTGAAAGATCGTCGAGTCCAGTTCGTAAAATGTATGCATTTGTTTTTTGAATGAAGTAAAGCGTTTCCAACGAGTTTTTAAATCTAAATTATTTTTAAACAATCTATAGCTCCATTCGATCATATTTTTCATCTCGATATCCCTTAATTTTATTCAATATATATATTTTCAAAATACAGAAAAGAAGATTAAGTTTTGTTGAATCGACCATGAGTATAGTATGTGATATTTTTTTCTCATTGTTAAAGACCTACGGGTAGCCTGTAAATCCTTACGACCGCTTTATTGTAATGCTTTTGCGCCACTTTGCACACAATGCAGTGATTTGTTATGTTAAATCTACGCAAAAAAAAAAACAAACCCAACAACATTTAACTTAGAATAACTATTTTATAACACTAATTTAAAAAACGTGCATACATAAAAGTAATAGTTATGAAAAAAAAAACATGTCGTCATATACTTATTCTTTACATGTAATATCTTCATCAGTCGTTCTGTTCATTTTTTTTTAAATACTGTGCCATGTCACACATCAGATCTAGACCAATTACTATAAAACATACCAAAAAGTAATTATGCTGTTTTACCATGATACTATATAGATAAAATTTCTCTGAAAAAAAGTTTAAACGTAAATAAAAGTTAGTTTTCTTACGCTTTTGTTTTGTATGTGTTTGATAGCTAGCACAGTATTACATGTATTATGCATCATACTAGATGGTTGTTTAAATGGAAAGAGTTTTAAGTCGAAAATAGTAAACCACTCATATATACACTATCTTTCATTCATTTTATAACACGGATATCATTTAATATTAAACGTTTCCCGGCAGTTGAAGAATCAAACACATGGGATCTTTCTTGTGTAGCTGATAAAGGAGTGGTGTAGTGCATACACCTTTCAGATGCTGTAAAATGTAAAACCAATTGACAAGTCGAATTACTAGTTATTGTATTGATATATGTCAGAGATAATATAGTTTCTAATGAACGAACGAATCATTGTAAATGTAAAATTACTGATCATTATCTGCGATGAAAAACTCAAGTTAAAGCTTGTAGTAAAAATTATAACAACATTACCACATCTCGCGTCTGAGACAGTAACATATTATGATACAAACACAGCTATTTTATCGTAATCATAAATAAACAATTATGTATACTAGTATACAAAAATCTGGAAAACCAGATAGGTTCATTATACATGCACCTAAACTGGCCATTCGTTAAAGAGCGGAACAAATGAATACCATGTAATACTCTATGCTTATTCGTATTTATACATTAATTCATAAAAATCGTTTGTAAGTGAGTAAAACGTTTTTAAGCGTCTTAGGATGTTTATTCATGTTGTTTTAGGATTTTTGCAAGATATTCGGAAGAATCCTCTGGGTTTTTTTTATGTACTTTCCCAAAATATTTTGCCCGCTAACCCCTACTTTTATATATTTTCATAATGTAATTACACAAAGTTCTATTTAAAAATCTAATAAAATCCTTGTTATTTTTTTAAAAGTTTTTGTAAGAAAAAAGGTGCAAATGTTAAATGTATAAAAAATATAGAGAGAATGATTTCCCGCCAAATTTTCAATGCCCTTTTTTTTATATTAGGGAGCTACCATTTGATTTTTATGGGGGGGCTAGGATGAAAAAATTTTGTCCTGCATTTTTTTTTTAGCTGTAATCTCTGTCCTGCCTTTTTATTTTTCACTCTGTTCGGTCCTGCTTTTTTTTTTTAGTTTATCCTGACCTTTTTTTTTTTACCTAAATTGTCGTCCTGACTTTTTTTTTTGCAAGTGTCTCATCCTGCCTTTTTTTTTTACTCAAAACTCCTGTCCTGCCTATTTTTTTCAAATTTCATCCTAGCCCCCCCCCCCCCCCCCCCCCCATAAAAATCAAATGGTAGCTCCCTTAGTTCACGGATGATTTTGGCAGTCTAATTGTTTTACCTTTATTCCTCCTTTATTCATAACCATTCTTATTTTTATTTTAACTGTTGCTGTGTGCAAATTAAGAACAACCGATAGACAAATGCAATAACATCAATAATTTAAGACCTCATTAAAGATTAAAACAAAATTAAATTACATTAGACACATTTAAATTTAAATGTGTGGAAATGTGTCCTATCGAATAAATAGAATAGAAGAGAAGAGAAGAGAAGCAGTGGTGGATCCAAGGTTTGAACCCCCTTTTTTTGGACGATCAATGCATTTGAATTGGGACATGTAGTTGGACCCCCCTTTTTTTGTCGTGGGTCATGAACCCCCCTATTCAAAATGGCTGGATCCGCCCATGAGAAGTTTAAATCGGGGTTACATGAACATTACAAACATAAGCTTGGCAGTACTAGTAGAGTTTCGTATCAACATTGCTACCTTTCCAATT